>NC_090396.1:67234188-67368118 GCF_036365525.1 Heterodontus francisci
CTTAAGGTGATAATTTCTTCTGAAGGATTATTTTCTTCCTGCACTATGCTTGGCCAGGAGAGTGGTTGAGCAATTTAGCGCAACAGCAATGCCTCAGATTGGTGGCTAGGAAGAGTGATGACAATCAAAGACGTTCTTCCCCTTTCTGGCCTCTTCTCCTCAGGGCATGTAACTAAAATTGGTGATACAACACTTTTATTATGTGAAATCAACAGTTTTTTCCCTCCTACCTGAATAAGCAATTTCCCCCCCCCCCCCACCAAAGTAAAATGTGTTTCTGTAAGTTCTTCCAATAGATTATAGATTAAATACACTGCTTCAGCTACCCATAGTGGCTCAGACAACGAGTAACAGAGCCATACAAACCGAGAAGATGTTTGGTTTGAATTCTAGTCTGTGCAGTTAGCTGATCTCTGCTCAGTTATTGATGATCGTGCTCCTGGGCTGGTAAGCAGTGGGGTGGGGAACAGCAAGGGCTCGTAACCCTGTCTGTTATGCCTGATGAAAAGCACAGAGCTTGTCCTACAATTCTAAAGCGTTATCATATTATTGTTCTCTAGAACCAAAATTTAGGCATAATTTGTTTAATTTCTGAAGCAATATTCAATCTGGAAGTCCTTACAAGCAATTGTGGTACAGAACTATATAATGCAGCAAAAAATAGGTTTGCATTTGGAAATTCCTACAAGGCTGAATTCTCAACCTCACTCTTCCTGGACAGAGATAAATGCTTCCGCACAGAAAGGGAATGGCTGGTATGCAACTCTCAGAGTAGACCTTAGGTCAGGTGGGCCAAAAACAGCACAGGCAGAGCAGCTTCCTACAAGCAAAGTATCTTGCTTTGGGAACAGTACATGTCTTATTTTTTCGAGCGGTGGTGGGTGGAGTCAAGAAACAACAACCAAATTTAAATTCAAAAGGAATTGAATAGAAACATAGAAAATAGCAGGAGCACGCCATTTGGTCCTTCGAGTCTGCTCCACCATTCATTATGATCATGGCTGATCATCCAACTCAGTAGCCTGTTACGGCTTTCGCCCCATACCCTTTGATCCCTTTAGACCCAAGAGCTATATCTAACTCCTTTTTGAAAACATTCAATGTTTTGGCTTCAACTGCTTTTTGTGGTAGCGAATTCCACAGGCTCACCACTCTCTGGGTGAAGACATTTCTCCTCATCTCAGTCCTGAAAGGTTTACCCCGTATCCTTACTTGGAGAAAAAATTGCAGGGAATTGGGGAAAAAGCGGAGGAGTGAAACCGACTGGATTGCTCTTTGAAAGAGTGGGTGCAGACTTGATGGGCTGAATGAGGAGGCAGTGGCGTAGTGGTAATGTTACTGGACTAGTAATCCAGAGCCCAGGCTAATGCTCTGGGGACATGGGTTAGGATCCCAACACAGCAGATGGTGAAATCTGAACTCAATCAATAAATATGGAATTAAAAGCTAGTCCAATGGGGACCATGAAACCATTGTTGATTATTGTAAAAACCCGTCTGGTTCACTAATGTCCTTTAGGGAAGGAAATCTGCCATCCTTACCTGGTCTGGCCGACATGTGACTCCAGATCCACAGCAATGTGGTTGACTCTTAAATACCCTCTGAAATGGCCTAGCAAGTTCAAGGGCAGTTAGGGATGGGCAATAAATGCTGACCTAGCCAGCGATGCCCACATCCCACAAATGAATAAAAAAAATGTCTCCTTCTGTGCCGCACTATTCCATGATTGCGATTCTAAATAATTTCAATTTCAGTATAGTCGAATACGCTCCCTGTTAACAGGGTTATTAAACATCCATTCCCTGTTCTACACAGTGAAGTTTTACAGAATCAGAAAAGTACAAATGCATACATCATTAAATAGCAATGACTTTCACCACATTAATTCTGATTCAATACGAACCTGAGGATATAGGTTTTAACCCGAAGGCAGAAGGAATAGGAGAATGGCTGGTGCAATCACTAAACAACTAGGCTTGCTGGAGGACACACAACCATTTTTCCTCCTTCCCTAAGAAAGGAAAATACACCCCCCACACAAACACATGTAAAATTTGTTTTATTTCTCAGATTAATGGCAATTTATAGCTTCCAAATGATGCTATGTCAAAAGAGATTTTTGTATGCGCAATACAAGCTTTCTCTTACAATCGCTCAGAAAGAACTCAATCTCTTAGAGATTCCTGGGGACTGCAGTGGTGGGGACATATCTGGAGATCATGGTCTTGCATACTAACTTCAGGTACCCGCTAGAGCCTGGTGACCTCTCGCACATCCTCTTAGAATAATGCATGGAACCTGAGGCAAGAGGCTGCTATGGAACTGGGAGAATTTTTTTTAGGATAATGAAATACAGGCAAAAGAAATGTTTGGTCTATCACATACTTTGATTCATCATAAGGTGTCTTGCAGATACAGTAAAGCTTTGTGTCCTTCTTGGATTCTTTTGAGGTAGTAGAAATCATCTTTTTCTTTTTGACCTTTGCAGGCTCTTTCTCCTCCTCTCGTTTTC
Organism: Heterodontus francisci; assembly: GCF_036365525.1. NCBI lineage: Eukaryota > Metazoa > Chordata > Chondrichthyes > Heterodontiformes > Heterodontidae > Heterodontus > Heterodontus francisci. The sequence goes on from NC_090396.1 coordinate 67,236,701, forward strand.
TTTTCTGTGTCACCGCAGCTTGTACAGCATTTGCAGCGGCAATGACTGCAGTGTGGATAGCTGCTGCCTGTGCCTTCTCTTTCTCTTTCCTCAATTTATTTCTGTCTTTTTTCAGCTCCTCCTGCCAAAATGAACAAAAGTTCAGTCAACAGGAACAAAATGACATAACAGCAACAGTGCCAACATGGCCAAGTGCATGGAAGCTGGAAATGTTGTGCAGCAGAACACTGCTGCAAATTGTACCTCTACATCAAACAACTAAGATATCTCGCTGAAAGATTTGATAAATTTTCAAAAAAAAGTAGAAGCATAATTTCTCAATTTTAGATTTCACCTCCTGGTCTTCTTGCCACTGATGAAGGACTCTCTGGTGCCAGTATTGATGCCCAGAATTCAGACACTTTACTTTTCTTGCTTAAGGGGTGATCCACCTTTACTGGTGGCAATGGCCCGACTGACTTCTATTTCATCTACATTTTAATGGAGAAGTTTGTGACAGAGGTACTGGCATTGTCTGCCAATTGAACTTGTTAGTTTCAGCTGGGTAAGCTGAATTTGGTTTTTGGTTGAATTGCCAGATAATGTTTCTTGGAAGCAATACATTCCAACCTTTGGCAAGCAAGGAAAGAACCATCATCCAGCATTGTCTGAACTGTACCACTGTCTATACACTCAGAACAAGAAATCCATGTCCTAGACAATCAACTGCAGAATTGAAGGTGGAAGGCTGTCTGTTAAAATTTTTTCAAAGAATAGAACAAAATACTAATGGTAAGAACCTTATGAATTATTACATCAGTTTAAGTCATAACACATGAACAAAATTGAAGCCTATGGGATTCAAGGGGAAGTGGAAACATGGATATGAAATTTGTTAAGAGACAGAAAACAGAGAATAGTGGTGAATGGTTGCATTTCAGTCTGGATGAAAGTGGACAGTGGTGTTCCCCAAAGGTCAGTATTAGGACCACAGCTTTTTATGATGTATACTAAAACATGGAGTTGGGTATAGGATGCATAATTTCTAAGTCTGTAGATGTCAAAAAACTTGGAAATGCAGTGAACAGCAAGGGAGATGGTAGCAGACTTTAGAAAGACATAGACAAGGCTGGTGAAATGGGCAGGCGCCCAACAGATGAAATTTAATGCAGAGTAGTGAAGTGTTGTATTTTGAAAGGAAGAATGAGGCAGTAATAATAAAATAAATGGCACAAATTTAAAGGTGATGCAGGAACAGAGACTTGGGGGTTTCACATACACAAATATTGAAGATGGCAGGCAAATGTGTTAAAAAGCAAACAGGATCTGTGGCTTTATAAATAGAGACATGAAGTACAAAAGTAGGGAACTTATGCCAAACCTTTATTAATCACCCCTCATCTCCCTCTGGTTCTTCCAATTATGTTAAATGTGTCCTCTGTTTACCAACCCATCTACCAGTGGAACACCAGTTAGGCGTCAACTAAAATATTATGCCAATTCTGGCTACCACACTTTCAGAAGGATGCCAAGGCCTGAGAGAGGATGCTGAGATAATTTACCAGAATACTAGGGATGAGGGACTTCAGTTATGAGGAAAGACTAGAGAAGCTGGGATTGATTCCTTAGAGCAGAGGTTTAAGGGGACATTTAATCACAGAATCGTTACAGTGTAGAAGGAGGCCATTTGGTCCATCGTGTTCGCACCGGCTCTCTGAAAGACAATTCCCTCAGTCCCATTCCCTAGCCTTTTCCCCATCACCCTGCACATTCATTCTTTTCATATAACTGTCTAATTCCCTTCAATTGAACCTACCTCCATGACATTCTCAGGCAGCGCATTTCAGACCTTAACCACTCGCTGCGTGAAAAAGTTTTCCCTCATGTCACTTTTACTTATCTTATCAAATACTTTAAATCTGTGCCCTCTTGTTCTCGATCCTTTCATGAGTGTGAACAGTTTCCTTCTATCCACTCTGTCCAGATACCTCATGATTTTAGGTTGGATGGCTCGTTTTTTGGTCGGCGCAGACACATTGGGCCAAGTGGCCTCATTCTGTGCTGTAAACTTTCTATGATTCTATATTCAATTCCTTTGTAAAACTTACTATTGAATCTGCTTCTTGTACTCTACGCCTCTGCTAATAAAGCCCAGGATACTGTATGTTTTAACTGCTCTTGCAACATGTCCTGCCACCTTCAATTACTTATGCAAATATACACCCAGGTCCCTCTGCTTCTGCACCCCCTTTCGAATTGTACCCTTTATTATATATTGTCTCTCCATGTTCTTCCTACCAAAATAAATCACTTCACATTTCTCCACATTGAACTTCATCTGCCACCTGTCTCTCTTAATAGAAGTGTTCAAAATAAGTCGAGCTTTTGGCAGCGTAAAAAAGGAGAAATTGTTCCACTGATGGGTTGGTCAGTAACCAAAGGACACAGATCTAACATAATTGGCAGGGGAGATGAAGAGAAATATTTTTAAGCAGAGAGTTGTAATCTGGAATGCACTGTCTGAAAGAGTGGTGAAAGCAGAGTCAATAGTAAGTTTTGCAAAGGAATTGAATATAGAATTATGGAACGTTTATGGCACAGAATGAGGCCACTTGGCCCACTGTGTCTGCGCCAGCCAAAAAAACGACCCACCCATCCTAATCCCACCTTCCAGCATGTGGTCCGTAGCCCTGCAGGTTACGGCACGTGAGGTACATATCGAGACTCCTTTTAAATGAGTTGAGGGTTTCTGCCTCTACTACCCTTTCAAGCAATGAGTTCCAGAGCCCAACCACCCTATGGGTGAAAACATTTTTCATCTCCCCTCTAATCTTTCTACCAATCACTTTAAATCTATGCGCTCTAGTCACTGACCGCTCTGCTAAGGTAAATCGGCCCTTGAATCAACTCTATCCAGGCCCCGCACAATTTTGTACATTTCAATCAAATCTCCCCTCAGCCTCCTCTGTTCCAAGGAGAACAACCCCAGCCCCAGCCTATCCAATCTTTCTTCATTGCGGCATTTTTCCAGTCCTGGCAACATCCTCATAAATCTCCTCTGTACCCTCTCTAGTGCAATTACATCCTTCTGTAATGATATGACCAGAACTGCACACAGTACTCAAGTTGTGGCTTAACTAATGATTTATACAGTTCCAGCATAACCTCCCTGCTCTTATATTTTATACCTAGGCTAATAAAGGAAAGGATTCCACATCCCTTCTTAATCACCTGATCGGCCTGTCGTGCTACCTTCAGGGATCTGTGGACATTCGCTTCAAGGTCCCTCACTTCCTCTACACCTCTCAGTATTGTCCCATTAATCGTGAATTCCTTTGCCTTGTTTAATCCCCCAAATCACCTCACATTTCTCCAGATTGAATTCCATTTGCCAATTTTATGCCCACCTGACCAGTCAATCAATATCTTCCTGCAGTCTACAGCTATCCTTCTCACTAATTTTTGTGTTGTCTGTAAACCTCTTGATCATGCCCCCTACATTTACACCCAAATCGTTAACATATACCAACAAAAAGCAGGGGACCCAGTTCTGAGCCCTGTGGAATGTCACTGAAAACAGCCCTCCAGTCGCTAAAACAGCCGTCAACAGTTTTGTGGGATATGTCGAACATTCCTTGTTCCAGTCCTACTCAGGCCCCCTTCCCAAACTCTTTTTCCGGTACATTGATGACTGTATTGGTGCCGTTTCCTGCTCCTGCCCGGAACTAGAAAACTTTATCAACTTTGCTTCTAATTCCCATCCTTCTCTCACCTTCACATGGTCCATCTCCGACATTTCCCTTCCCTTCCTCGACTTCTCAGTCTCTATCTCTGGGGATAGGCTATCTACTAATATCCATTATAAGCCCACTGACTCCCACAGCTACCTCGACTACACTTCTTCACATCCTGCCTCCTGTAAGGACTCCATTCCATTTTCCCAGTTTCTCCATCATCTGCTCTGATGATGCTACCTTCCACCTCAGCGCTTCTGATATGTCTTCCTTTTTCCTCATCCGAGGATTCCCCTCCACTGTGGTTGACAAGACCCTCAACCAGCACATTTCCCGCACCTCTACCCTCACCCCTTCCCCTCCCTCCCAGAACCGCAACAGGGTTCCCCTTGTCCTCACTTTCCACCTCACCAGCCTCCAGATCCAAAGGATCATCCTCCACCACTTCCGCCACATCCAGTGTGATGCCACTACCCAACACATCTTCCCCTCCCTTTCCCTGTCAGCATTCCGAAAGGATCATTCCCTCCGCAACACCCTCGTCCACTCCTCCACTACCCCCACCACCTTGTCTCCTTCCCACGGCACTTTCCCCTGCACTCACAGGAGGTGTAATAACTGGCTATTTATCTCTTCTCTCCTAACTATCCAAGGCCCCAAACACTCCTTTCAGGTGAAGCAGCGATTTACTTGTACTTTCAATTTAGTATACTGTATTCGCTGCTCACAATGTGGTCTCCTCTGCATTGGAGAGACCAAATGCAGATTGGGTGACCGCGTTGCGGAACACCTCCGCTCAGTCTGTAAGCATGACCCCGAGCTTCTGGTTGCTGGCCATATCAACACCCCCACGCGCCCCCCCCCCCCCCTCCGCCTCAACTCTCATTCTCACATCTCTGTCCTGGAATTGCTGCAGTGTTCCAGCGAACATCAACGCAAGCTTGAGGAACAGTACCTGATTTACCGATTAGGCACGCTACAGCCTGCTGGACTGAACACTGAATTCAATAATTTCAGAGCATGATGGGCCTCCCCTTTTTATGTTTAGTTATTTTTTCTTTTTTATTTGGCTATTTTATTTTAGTTTGGTTAGTTTGTTTCTACTGTGCCTACCCACTGTTTCTATTTTCTTACATTTTTTTAAAATGTTTGTGCGCTTTGTACTTTACAGACAATTCACACCCTCTGCACTAACGCTTTGTCTTTCAGTCCACCACTAACATACCGTTTGCCTTTGTTCCATGACCTTCTGGTCAGTTATTCTGTGTGACTTTGTCCTATCAACACCTTCTCTCTCGTTATCTCTCGCCCCACCCCCACCCACGCTTTACTTGCTTAAAACCTTTTACATTTCTAATATTTGTCAGTTCTGAAGAAGGGTCACTGGCCTGAAACGTTAACTCTGCTTTGCTCTCCACAGATGCTGCCAGACGTGAGTATTTCCAGCTTTTCTTGTTTTTATTTAAGTCAACAATTACCCTTTGTTTCCTGCCACTGAGCCAATTTTGTATCCAACTTGCTACCTGTCCCTGGATCCCATGGGCGTCTATTTTTTAACCAGTCTGCCATGTGGGACCTTGTCAAAGCTTTGCTAAAATCCATGTAGATCACATCAACTGCACTACCCTCATCACGGCACAGTGGCGCAGTGGTTAGCACCGCAGCCTCACAGCTCCAGGGACCCGGGTTCGATTCCGGGTACTGCCTGTGTGGAGTTTGCAAGTTCTCCCTGTGTCTGCGTGGGTTTTCTCCGGGTGCTCCGGTTTCCTCCCACAAGCCAAAAGACTTGCAGGTTAATAGGTAAATTGGCCATTATAAATTGTCACTAGTATAGGTAGGTGGTAGGGAAATATAGGGACAGGTGGGGATGTTTGGTAGGAATATGGGATTAGTGTAGGATTAGTATAAATGGGTGTTTGATGTTCGGCACAGACTCGGTGGGCCGAAGGGCCTGTTTCAGTGCTGTATCTCTAATCTAATCTAATCCTCCTTGTTACATTCTTCAAAAAATTCAAATCAAGTTAGTCAGACAAGATCTTCTGTTAACAAATTCAAGCTGACTATCCTTGATTAATCTGTGCCCTTCTAAGTGACAGTTTACTCTGTCTCTCAGAATTGATTCCAATAATTTGCCCTCTAAGGTTAGACTGACTGGTCTGTAATTACTTGGTCCATCCCTCGCTCCCTTTTTAAACAAAAATGTATAACGTTAGCAGTCCTCCAATCCTCCAGCACCACACCTGTATCCAGTGAGGACTGGAAAATGATGGACTGACCGCTACTATTTCCTCCCTGGCTTCTTTTAACAGCTGGGGTACATTTCATCTGGCCCTGGTGATTTATCCAATTTCAAAGATGCTAATCCCATTAATACTTCCTCTCTCCCTATGTTTATCACATCCAATACTTCACACCCTCTCTTCCTTAACTACAACTTCTGCATCGTCCCCCTCTTTTGTGAAGACAGATGCAAAGTATTCATTAAGAAGCATACCAACATCTTCAGCCCCTATACATAGGTTACCTTTTTGGTCTTTTATGGGCCCTACTCTTTCCTTAATTGTCCTCTCACTCTTTATGTATTGATAAAACATTTTTGGGTTCATCTTGATTTTGCTTGCCAATATTCTTACATGCCCTCTCTTTGCCTTCCTAATTTCTTTTTTGATTTCACCCCTCCACTTTCTATACTCCTCTCAGCTTACTGTAGTATACTTGGAAAAGGAGTATTTTCAGGGCTATGGGGAAAAGACAGCGAAATGTGACTAATTAGGATAGCTTTTTCAAAGAGCAGGGAGGGACAGGCACGATGAGATGAACTGTGCTGTAAGATTTTATAATTCTATGCAATTCAACTTGAGAGTTTTGAGAATTTGAAACCACGGAGTTATGCAAAGAATACCAAGGTGTTCTTCTGATGTCATGGCCAAAATCTCTCCTTCAACCTCACCAAAAAGATTAAACTGATCATTCATTTCATTGCTGTTTGTGGGATCTTGTTATGGCAAAATGACAACTTCCATTTTTGCCACAATAGCATCTACATTTCAATGTCAAGAGGCGATTCGAGACATTTGCAACAGATGCAGTAACATAAAAAACAAATGCAAGACTTTTATTCTTTTAACACTGGAAAAAAATTAACTTGAAGCATTTGTCACATACCTGTACCTCAATTTGTAGCTCTTTGTCTAACAATGCCCTTTTCTTTAGGATCTCAGCCTTCAACTGTTCTTTGTGTTTGAACAACAGTGCTGATAGCTTGGTGGCATTCTGTTTACTGCGCTTCTGTTCCACGTTCTCATCGCGCTTTCTTTTCTTTGCTGCTTGCTTTTCTTCCTTGTCAATTTTATCCAGAATATATTTCATGACCTGGTTACACACAATCATTCTGGATCCAAAGAGAGAAAGAAATAAAGAAGTGAAATGGATCTTTAACACTTTCCAATGATTTACCTTTTTCCATGAAACATTTTGCAACTTATTGCTAAAAAGCAAAAACACAATTCCTTATAATTATCATCTTTTCCTTCATTACAAACCACCACAAGCCAAAGCATATGTTCAGAAAACACTACTTTGATTTCTGAGATATCAACATGCATTTCTGTGGTTGCAGGTTGATTAAATGCCCTCTTCAGAAATTTTACTCCAGTTAAAACATCTAATTTGCTGCTCTATGATTGATTTCATGGGATGTTGAACTATTTTCCAAGAGCAAGAATATTAGCTGAATATTTCTTTGTTGGTCTTACAGTAATAGCTGTTATCTGGGTGGGGAGAGATTGTTACCAACGTTGAGATTGTTAGATGTGCTCTGATTTTGCTGCAATTATGTAAATCCCAACAAGACTCCAATTTCTGACCTTAAAAACAGCACTAAAATGAATTTATTAATGTCTTAGATATTCCAATTCAAGGTTCTGAGGATATTTAATCAGAAGTCAAACAGGTCATTTACATCTGTGGTCTCCCAGGCTGTTGTCAAACTCAGTTGTGTTGTTGTGAGGAATGACAAATCAGGGATAGTCAACATGGATTTGTTAGGGGAAGGTCATGTCTTACTAACTTAATTGAGTTTTTTGAAGAAATAACAAGGAGGATTGATGAGGGCAGTGCGGTGGATGTGGTCTACATGGATTTTAGTAAGGCATTTGACAAGGTCCCACATGACAGACTGGTCAGTAAAATGAAAGCCCATGGGATACAGGGGAACGTGGCAGGTTAGATCCAGAATTGGCTCAGGGACAGGAAACAAAAGTTAGTAGTCGACGGATGTTTTTGCGAATGGAAAGCCGTTTCCAGTGGCGTTCCACAGGGCTCAGTGTTGGGTCCCTTGCTGTTTGTGGTATATATTAATGATTTGGACTTAAATGTGGGAGGCATGATTGGGAAATTCGCTGAGGACACAAAAGTTGGCCGTATAGTAGATGGTGAAGAGGATAGCTATAGACTCCAGAATGATATCAATGGTTTGGATGAGTGGGCAGAAAAGTGGCAAATGGAATTCAATCCAGTGAAGTGTGAGGTAATGCATTGGGGAGGGCAAATAAAGCGAGGGAATATACAATAAAGGGGAGGATATTGAGAGGGGTAGAAGAAGTGAGAGACCTTGGAGTGCATGTCCACAGGTCCTTGAAGGTGGCAGGACAGGTAGATAGAGTGGTGAAGAAGGCATATGGAATGCCTTCCTTTATTGGCTGAGGTATAGAACACAAAAGCAGGGATGTAATGCTGGAACTGTATGAAACGCTGGTTAGGCCACAGCAGGATAGTGGCCTGTACTTGCGTACAGTTCTGGTCACCATATTACAGAAAGGATATAATTTCTCTGGAGTATAGAGGAGATTTACAAGAATGTTGCCAGGGCTTAAAAGTTGCAGCTATGAGGATAGATTGGATAGGCTAGGGTTGTTTTCCTTAGAACAGAAGAGGCTGAGGGGTGACTTAATTGAGGTGTACAAAATTATGAGGGGCCTAGATACAGTAGACAGAAAGGGCCCGTTTCTCAGTTCAAGAACGTCATAGTGGATATACTTTTTAAAACAAGGTATCAGCAGGTTTAGGAATAGAATATTGAAGGGGAAATCCATTCGTTTGAAATGTCACACAATTCCAAAGGAAATTAACTGTACACTCACTGGTTGCTGTTTAAGGTTTTAAGTTAGCTTAAATAGACACAGCTTCAGAACAGCCTTGCATTTTATGAACTCCGTAAAGTTTCCCTCTAAATACCTAATGAATGGATTGCTACTCATAACCCAGTCTCACTCAATGTCACTGCAGGGGGTTTTTATGCACAACATAGTTGCTTGCAGGTCACGGGATGTGTAAGTATGCATTCCAGTTTTGAATTTACTTAAACAGTGCCCAACATGCACGAGTATCAGCATAAGCGTCAGCCATTGCTCAGTGGCAGCACCCTCACCTGAATCAGAAGGTTGAGGGTTCAAGTCCCACTCCAGAGACTTGATCACAAAATTCTTGGCTGACACTCCAGTGCACTACTGAAGGAATGCTGTAATGTTGGAGGTGCTGTCTTTTGGCTGAGCTGTTAAACCAAAGCCCTGTCTACTCTCTTGGGAGGACGTAAAAGATCCCATGGCATTATTTCAAACAGCTGGGACGTTATCCCCGGTGTCCTGTATTTATCCCCCAATCAACATCATGAAAAAATTATCTGGTCATTATCACCTTGCTGTTTGCAGGAGCTTGCTGTGTGCAAAAGTAGCTACTGTTTCCAACATTACAAGTGACCACACCTCAAAATGGCGATACAGCCATTTGGGATGTCCTAAGGTCCTGAAAGGTGCTCTATAAATGTAAATCTCTCTACAAGGCTTACGGGGGAGACACCAAAGTCAGTGCTTAAGGTGAACATAGCAAAGCTTTCTTGCTTGAAAGAAAAAAAAATGCTAACTAACACAAATACTACATATGAGGGAGACATAATAGCATAATTCAATCACAGGATTTCAAATGCATATTATTACTGCCAAATTCTATCTTTAACTTTCAGAGATTTGATAATATGAATACAAACACTATGTGCCATATAAAATCAGTATAAAAATGCAAACTTTTTTTGTGCGTATTAAAAAAAAAGATAGCCAGAAATCCCAAGTATGGTCTCAATGAGAAACTCCTTAGTAATGGAAGATAAAGGTGGCTGACACATTGCAAAATGTAATAAGCAATTACTAAGGATTATAGTGAATAATCCACCAGTGCATTCTGTTAGATTGAGAGCTGGGTCAATTAAAACACCAGGTTAGAGCCAAGTGTTTTAATTAGCTGTGTCCTCTATTTCACATGTAAACTTTCTGCACTGTTCAAGTCCAACTATTAATACATGGTCCAGGATAAGCCATTTTACTTTAGGTAAACATTCTGTCCAGCTTTATCTCACCTCTTTCTCACGGCAATTAAGAATTTGGCATTTACTTGCAACAAAAGCGAACACTAAACTCTCTTAATAAATCTGTTCCTCATTCTAAGTGACTTTGTAAAATTAACAGGGGTTGGAAGGTCGGGTGGTTGTGGGGGGTGGGGAGGAGCAATACGAGGAAGAGAATCCTTTACTCAAAGTTCATTTATGGGAATGAAACAGATTTCAGAATGTTTGCCACTTTTGTGAAAATGAAATTTTCTTACCCAAAGGGAGACCCAATTCAATCTGGCTGTCTATGAGGCTGCCCCAACGATGTCACAATTTGCACCGAAAAACAACAGTGAGGGCTGTAGCTTTAGACTGCATTAGCCATTCTGGAGTTGCAACATCTTGGAAACCCATAACATGCACTAGGTCATCTGCATTCTCTGCGAACCAATGCAACCTGGTATTGGTAATGTCACTAGACTAGTAACCCAGAGCCCCAGGCTAATGCTCTAGGGACAGGAGTTTGAATTCCACCACGGCAGATGGTGGAATTTGAATTCAATCAATAAATCTAGAATTAATAAGCTAGTCTAGTGGTGATCATGAAGCCATTGTCGATTGTAGTAAAAACCCACCTGGTTCACGAATGTCCTGTAGGGAAGGAAATCTGCCGTCCTTACCTGGTCTGGCCTACAGGTGACTCCAGACCCACAGAAATGTTGCTGACTCTTAAATGCCCTCTGAAATGGCCTAGCAAGCCACTCAGTTGTATCTAACTGCTACAGAGTCTAAGAGAAGGAATGAAACCGGATGGAGTACCAGGCATCGACCTGGGCACTGGGAACTATAACGGCAAACCCAGCCCTATTGACCCTGCAAAGTCCTCCTTACTAACATCTGGGGGCTTGTGCCAAAATTGGGAGAGCTGTCCCACAGACTAGTCAAGCAACAGCCTGTCAAAGACATACTCATGGAATCATACCCTGTAGACAAAGTCCCAGACACCACCATCAACCAGCCTTGGGTATGTACTGTCCCACCGGCAGGACAGACCCACCAGAGATGGCAGCACAGTGGTATACAGTCAGGAGGGACATTGACTCCGTACTCCATGAAGTCTCAAGGCATCATGTCAAACATAGGCAAGAAAATCTCCTGCTGATTACCAACTACTGTTCACCCCCACATTCCCCCCACTGATGAATCAGTGCTTCTCCATGTTGAACAATTGGAAGAAGCACTGAGAGTAGTAAGGGCACAAAATGTACTCTGGGTTGGGGACTTCAACGTCCATCTCCAAGAGTGGCTCGGTAGCACAACTACTGACCGAGTCCTAAAGGACATAGCTGCTAGACTGGGTCTGTGGCAGGTGGTGAGGGAATCAACAAGAGGGAAAAACCTATTTGACCTCGTCCAATCTACCTGTCGCAGATGCAGCTGTCTATCAAAGTATTGGTAGGAGTGACCACCGCATAGCCCTTGTGGAGATGGAGATGAAGTCCTGTCTTCACACTGAGGGTACGCACCATTGTGTTGTGTGTCACTACCACCGTGCCAAGCAGTATGCAACAGACAGGGCTAAGCGATCCCACAACCAACGAATCAGATCTAAGCTCTGCAGTCCTGCTACATCCAGTCGTGAGTGGTGGTGGACAATTAAACAACTGACAGGAGGACTTCAATGATGGGGGAGCCCAGCACATCAGTGCAAAAGACAAGGCTGAAGTATTTGCATCCATCTTCAGCCAGAAGTGCTGAGTGGATGATCCATCTCGGCCTCCTCCTAAGGTCGTCAGCATCACAGATGCTGTCATAGTCTTCAGCCAATCTGATTCCCTCCACGTGATATCAAGAAACGGCTGAAGGCACTTGGATACTGCAAATGCTATGGACCCAACAACATTCCGGCAATAGTACTGAGGACCTGTGCTCCAGAACTAGCCGCGCCCCTAGCAAAGCTGGTTCCAGTACAGCTACAATACTGGCATCTATCCGACAATGTGGAAAATTGCCCATGTATGTCCTGTTCATAAAAAGCAGGACAAATCCAACCCAGCCAATTACCGCTCTATCAGTCTACTCCCGACCATCAAAGTGACGGAAGGTGTCATTGACAGTGCCATCAAACGGCACTTGCTCAGCAATAACCTGCTCAGTGACGCTCAGTTTGGGATCCGCCAGGGCCACTCAGCTCCTGACCTCATTACAGCCTTGGTCCAAACATGGACAGAAGAGCTGAACTCCAGAAGTGAGGTGAGAGTGACCGCACTTGACATCAAGGCAGCATTTCGCTGAGTATGGCATCAAGCAACCCTAGTAAAATTGGAGTCAATGGAAATCAAGGGGGAAACTCTCCGCTGGTTGGAGTCTTACCTAGCAGAAAGGAAGATGGTTGTGTTTGTTGAAGGTCAATCATGTCAGCCCCAAGCCATCACTGCAGGAGTTCTTCAGGGTGGTGTCCTAGGCCCAACCAACTTCAGCTGCTTCATCAATGACCTTCCCTCCATCATAAGGTGAGAAGTGGGGGTGTTCGCTGATGATTGCACAATGTTCAGCACCATTCACGACTCCGCAGATACTGAAGCAGTCCATGCCCATACGCAGCAAGATCTGGACAACATTCAGGCTTGAGCTGCTAAGTGGCAAGTAACATTCATGCCATACAAGTGCCAGGCAATGACCATCTCAAATAAGAGAGAATCTAACCATCTCCCCTTGACATTCAACTGCATTACCATCACTGAATCCCCCACTATCATCATCCTGGAGGTCACCATTGACCAGAAACTGAACTGAACCGTGGCTACAAGTGCAGTTCAGAGGCTGGGAAATTATGTGGCAAGTAACTCACCTCCTGACTCCCCAATGCCTCTCCACCATCTACAAGGCACAAGTCAGGAGTGTGATGGAATACTCTCTACTTGCCTGGATGAGTGCAGCTTCCTACAACACTTGAAAAGCTCAACACCATCCAGAACAAAGCAGCCCACTTAATTGGCATCCCATCCATTCAACATTCTCTCCACCACCCATGCACAATGACAGCAGTGTGTACTATCTACAAGTTGCACTGCAGCAACTCACCAAGGCTCCTTCGGCAGCACCTTCCAAACCCTCGACCTCTACCACCTTGAAGGACAAGGGCAGCAGATGCATGTGAACACCACCACCTGCAAGTTCCTCTCCAAGCCACACATCATCCTGAATTGGAACGATATCGCCGTTACTTCACTGTCGCTGGGTCTAAATCCTGGAACTCCCTTCCTAACAGCACTGTCAGTGTAGCTACACCCCAAGGACTGCAGCGGTTCAAGAAGGCAGCTCACCACCACCTTTTCAAGGGCAATTAGGGATGGGCAATAAATGCTGGCCTAGTCAGCGATGCCCACATCTCACGACTGAATAAAAAAAACCTCACAGATCCACATCAGTTCTCAGGCAACAGGTGCAAAGTTGCAGCCCCCAATATTTTTTATAGAACCAATATCCATCAGCGATGTCACAGGAGAAGCCTAGAAGTGAGGCAGGCCTGATTTACGGACTTAATTGCAGGTAAGAAAATAAAATCTTTACAAATAAGTTAAGCAAAAATCTCTTCAATCTATTATTATGCATTCTATAAAACTGGAGAGTAATGGGAACAAAAATATTTCCATTCCTCTTTAGTCAACATTGACCAGCCAATCAAAACCATCAATTTTAAAATACAGAATAGGTTTACTGTCTACAGAATAAAATTATACGATGATGTAATGGGTACTGCAAGCCACAAACATAAATCATAGCTATAATGAAACTTTTAAACTGTGAACATAGTAAAAACAAAAATGCAAGACTTATAGTTTTCTTTTGGCCAAGGATATCAAGGGATAGGAGAAAAAGCAGGTAAATGTAGTTGAAATGCAGATCAGCTATCATCTAAGAATGCGGAGCAGATTCAAGTGGCTGAATGGCTGACTCACATTCCTATTTACAATACCTCAGAATTCACACTGTAATGGCAAGGAATAGATGGTGATTCTAAATTACACAGAAAGGCATTTACTGAATCTTTCAATTCATTTACAATCTTATGACCCCCTTCAAATAACCATTATTCTCTTAGATAAATATACCTCTGGTTTTCTTCCCGTTCTGCAGGTGACATCATCCTACTCTTTGCTTTCAAGTGCTCAATCACAGCATTTTGTTTCATTACCACCTGAAGAAGTAGTAATAGTTAATGCACAAAAGGTAACTTTGACAAAGAAAGTACTCAACACGTTCAAATTTCAATGATTATTTGAAAGAAATTCTCAAGTGATGGCAACAACATACACAGACACGGAGGGCTGAATTTTACTAGCTCTCTGACTTCAGGGGTTGTGGCGGGGGGGCAAAAAATTCTTCCAGGAGAGGTCCACCATGACCCCCGAAGGTGAGAAGGCCCCACTGCATTTTGCCAGTGGCAGCGAGGGCTCAATGCGGCCACCCACACATTCCCCCCAGCCCCTACCTTTCGCTGGTGGGGCCTTTATTTTAATATTAAAATTAATTGAAACACATGCAAATAAATTTATCTTGTCCCGACAGCCATCCCAGGCCGACATTCCGGCGGGGAGCGGGGGGAGGGAGCTCAGGTTGGGAAATAAAGTTAATTTTAGTCCGATAGGCCCAAAAAACAAACATTTGGCCGGCCGGTGGGGGGGGGGGGGGAGTGGTAAAGGGCCTCCAGCTGTTAATTAATTTTTTGAAGACAATGTAAAATAATGTTATTTTAAAAATGCTAATTTCTAAGGGCTTGAAGCCCTTTAAAAATGGCGGCAGACACCATTGCCGGGCTGGAGCAGTCGCACTGGGGGGGGGGGGGGGGGGCAGCCGTTTCGCCCTCCCCCTCCATTTAAATGAGCCCCTGTGCGAATTATCACGGAGTCTTAGCGGCGGCCACTGACTTCAAAGTGCGCCGCTGCGACTTGTGGTGCGCTAGTAAAATTCAGGCCGGAGTGTTTGATTTGTATTGGTGATGGGTGGCTAGGGTGGGGAGAAGGAAGATGAGAAGAGAGGTTTGGGTACTATGCTTGAGAGAGGGAAGGGGAAAGAAAACAAATAGAGAGAAGTTCAACCAGCACCCCACATACAAACTCAGTGACAGCATAGGGCGACATTCAAGCCTGCACAGCAAAATAATTCAACGGGCATTTTATACCAGACAAGATCAACGAAGGGGGTCACTTCTAGGTGGCTACTTCTGCAGTAAAATGCAGTGCTCCACTAATTACACTTAGAGCCCCTCACGAGTGGTTGGTTCAATTTACCACTTCATCTAGTAGGTGTGAGGAAACTACAGATTAAGGATTCTAATCACTTGAATAGCAAGTTTAAACATTAGCTGCAAAAAAAGTGTTTTCAGTCTGCAACGATAACTTGGTTTACATTTGTTTTAAACGTTTTATTTGAAAATCTACAATATGACCAGGCATTGTGCCCTTGTCAAGTGCAGTGATGCTCACTGGGAGCAGGTTTCCCTCGGCTGTCTTTTTCAGCCAGGTTATTGCATGTGGTGTGGGGAGTATCCCCAAAAAATATGTAAATTCCATACATTAGACTGATTCAGTTTCAGAGCTACATAGGAAGCATGGCCATCTGAAGTGCTTCTGCAATGCAGTATATTATTGACAATACCAACTTCATAATGAAGTCTCTTTTCTTCCATGATTTTTGTTTAAAGCTCATTTCAAAGGGAGGTGAAGCACAAATTGTTAGGTTGCAAGTTTGCAACTGTGGTTCTTTCCAGGACGAATTCCTATTGCTGGCTGCAGAGAAGGACAGTGGGTGGAGGGAATGATCTTTGTATAAAAAAAAAGAGCAAATCATCCCCTGCTGTTGCTGTGCACCTCCCAATGCAAAGGTATCAGCACAGGTGCCTAGACAGAAACTGAGAAAATAAACTTAAGGAGCTGAACTCGGAGTAGAATTCTGCGAAAATGGTGGGAATTCATTATTTAAAAGCAGAATATATTGCTACATTTATTTTTACTTGTCTTGATTCACAAGCAATGCCAAAAGCTTGGCTGCCACACACACACAGACACAGGGGTTGTGAAGGAACAGCAGAATGCAATATTCCCTAAGTGGAAATGATAATGCAATGTGCAAACTTAAGGTACGCAGTGAATACATTTCATTCTCCACCATTGGAGTTATTACCTGTTTCTGAATGATTTCATTCTGGTTTGTCGTCTGTAGCATGTGTTCCCTCTTAGCCTCTATCTGCAGCTGTTTCTTTTGCTGTTGCTGTTCACGGATCTGCTGGATTCTCTGTAGTTGTTCCTGGACACTGGCTGCTTGCACACTGACCACATTCTGGATCTGCTGAGCTGGAGTCAGACCAGGCTGCTGAATCTGAAGAGGGACCTGGAGTTTGATTTGTTGTTGAACCATACCCTGAGGGACCTGAGGCAGTGCCGGAGTCTCAGTTGCCACCTGAGTTGGAACTTGGGGTTGAAGTTGAGGTTGAGGAGCTATTGTCTGAACATTGGCTTGATGTTGCTGGGGCTGTAGCTGAGGGCGAGGTGGGGACTGTACAGTTAGCGGATTCCCAGCCTGGACTGGAGGAACATGAACTTGTGGTGGAGCTTGTGTCTGAACAACAGGCTGAGCTTGTGGTGGAGCTTGTATCTGGACAACAGGTTGGGCTTGTGCTGGCTGTGCTTGGGCAGGTTGTATGGAGGATAGAGGTGGAGAGGCAACTGAAGTCTGAACTGGAGAAGGCAGTAGAGGCTGAGGTGGCGATTGAATTGGGGTTTGTATTTGTTGCACATGGGCCTGCACCGGTTTTTGTTCCATTGCAGCTGCAGAACAAGATTAAACATAATATATACAGCATCTCACATAAATGACACACAATACAAGTGATTGGTAATTGCTACCTAATATGTAATAAAACCAGTGTTCCATTTATATAAAAAATTTCAGCAGTATCTGTACAAAGATTTGGAGAAGTTAATTTCTTGCAATGAGTGAAAATATTTAAAGCTTTGTACAGATTCTTCATAACCAAATGTAATGAGAAGGTAGAATTCAAGCATCATTTTGTTGCTGAGAGACATATTTTTATTGGGCCTGTGTTGTTCATGATTAATTGTAATTCACTGACTGGTTGCATGGTGAAGAAAATAAAAATTCCTATTTTCAATATTTCAGCATTTAGAAACTGACTTTTTAAGAACATATTCCACAGTTATTTATTACCAAGCTGTTGGCTAGAATGTTGAAAGTAAATGACAGCAAGAGAATTGCCTTACCTGGTGTTGCTGTTGTAGAAGCTACTGTTGTTGCAGCAGCTGATGCCGTTACTGTTGGCAGAGGTGTGAATAGAAACCTCTGAATAGTTCCACTTGGCATGGCAGCCTGCATTAACTGTTGCCCTGGTCCAGGAATTACTGATACACCTTGTGGGATAAGTTGAAGCTGTCCAGTTGTTTGCCCCTGCCCTTGAATCACCACAGTCAATCCTTGACCTCCACTCTACAACAAGGACAGCAGCATGATCACCAATTGGAAAAGTTTTGGCTGCATCAGTATGTACCTGCATTTTAGCAAAATACTGTCTGTTTGCTACTCTCATCTGAAATTTTATAGGAGTTGCAAAGAGACAACAGAGGGCAATGCTGAATTAACAAGAATACAGAATAAGTCAAAAAATGTAATACCTCCCTCCTCCACCCCCCATTAGTGCCAAGTCCTGATAGAATTTGTGGGATTATTTCTTCTCGTGAAGGAGCCTGAATTTTTCCACTCATTCCAATGCTGTACGTTGCTACTAAAGAATCACACTCTCCTAAACTTTGTGATGCATGAGGCTGAGGTAGCATTAAATCTATCAATATAGCAGCTTTTGGCAATTCTAAAATTATACCTAAATTGCAATTTAGTGTCTGGCAACGAGAATTTGAAGAATTCTACTCTCAAGACAGTGCTTCAAAAAAAACTGCAACCATTGCCTGTTAAAACTGTACTTTTTCCGAAAAGAAAACTAAAGCAAAATGGAACGGTCCTCACGATTTGGAATCTGCAACAACATTAACTCACATTGCAATAATTCAAACAGAACTTGTTAAATGTTGCTGTTATGGGACAGATGCTACTGACTAAAGGAGTGGACAGTATTGTGGGTTAAGCGGACTATTTGTAACTAGTTAAAACTGCTGGTAAAGAACTTCCAAAGCTATGATGATAATACTCCACAACTCTTACCTGTCCTTGTGTGAGCTGGGTGAGCTGTGCCATTGTTAATCGGACCTGTCCCTGTTGTGGCCTTTGGGCTGGCTGCTGGCCTTGTGGCGTGGCAGGCCGACTTTGGATAGGTTGCATAGCTGTGCTTGGCGCAGTCATCATCTTTTGGGTTGAACTTTGAATCAAATTACCTGTACTTGACACAGATGTTACGGGCTGTCCACGAATAATCTGAGTGACTACCTGTTGGTTTTGAGCTGGAAGGCAAGCACAGCATCGGCATTAATATTTGTCATGATTTGTTCAGTTAGTCCCTTGTTACAATGAACATCTATTCCTCTGCTAATATTGGAACTATTGTTATTTTAACAGTTAAAACTTTTGCAAATTAGTTCAACTTTGAATTAATTCAAATCCCTACATTACAAAAGTGACTACACTTCAAAAGTACTTCACTGGCTGTAAAGCACTTCGAGACATCCAGTGGTCGTGAAAAGCACTATATAAAGGCAAGTCCTTTTTTCTTTTTAATTATATTTAATACACAGCCTTGGTTTGGACATTACATAGAGTGCTGATAAACCTGTGACATGTCCAATTATGAAGCTACATCAGAAAGGACAGGAAAGCAATTAAATACTTGAGAAAGGATGAGGGAATTGAACCAAGTGGATAACCCTCTTCATAGAGCCAGCACAGGCATAATGGGCCGAAAGGCTTCCTTCTGTATTGTAAAACTCTATGATTCTAGTGAGGTGGTCAGAGTCTGGATTCCCAAGTTCTTGTCACAGAAGGTGGGCCTACTAAAATATATGCCACACAAGTGAATAAACGTACATTTATCTAAAACGAAACCATGCATGTAATAATGAAACTATTGCAATTAGTACTTCAATAAAATCAGTGGGTTATGGGGTGGGTGAAGGCTCCGGCTTTTGATCACTGAACAGTGATTCCTGAGGAAAATGCACAGGTACAGATATCACAGAGGGCTGACCGAGTTTGGCCAGGATGCACCCAAAAGTCAAACAGACACTGTCTAAACTCACATCTGAGCCGAGATGTGATTTGGCAAAAGTGGACTGGAAACAGCTACGTGAAAGTAAATCAGTGTCAGAGCAGAGAGAGGCATTCAAGGAGGAGCTAAAGAGAGTTCAGAAGAAATATGTCTCTCAAAGAAAAATGGTGGGAATCCCAAACCTACCCCCCTCCCCGCCGCCAGATGTCAAAGAACGTACAGTAGGATAAGGCAAAAAAAAGTTCAATACTACGGAAAGCAGAGAGTATCGAAGGGGCAGGGGTTGAATTAAAAAGGAAATTAAGAAAACAAAGAGAGGGCATGAAAAAATATTAGCAAGAAAAATCAAAGAAAACTCAAGATATTTTATAAATACATAAAATCCAAGAGGATAATTAAGGGAAGAGTAGGGCCTATTAAAGACCAAAAAGGTAATGTGTGTGGGGAAACAGAAGGAGTGGGCATGGTTCTCAATGAATACTTTGCGCCTGTCTTCACAAAAGAGAGGGACAAAGGAGCCACTGTAGTTAAGGAGGGGTAGTGTGAAATATTGGATGGAATAAACATAGTAAAGGAGGAAATATTAAGTTGTTCAGTATCCTTGTAAGTGAATAAATCACCAGGCCTGGATGAAACACATCCCAGGCTGCTAAGAGAAGCAAGGAAAGAATGGGCAGAATCTCTGATCTTCATTTTCCAATCATCTCTGCCTATAGGCATGATGCTGGATGACTGCCAATGTTGTACTGTTGTTTAAAAAGGGAGGAAGGGATAGCCTGAGTTGGTCAGCCTAACCTCAGAGGTGGGCAAATTATTGGAAAGAATTCTGATAGATAGTATAAATTGTCAGTAAGAAAGTCATGGATTAATCAAGGACAGTCAGCATTGATTTGTTAAGGGAAGATCATGTCTGACTAAATTTATTGAATTTTTTGAGGAGGTAACAAGGAGGGTCAATGAACTTAACGTGTTTGATGTAGTCAATATGGATTTTAGCAAAACTTTCGACAAGGTCCCACATGGTAGACTGGTCAGAAAGTTAAAAACTCGTGGGATCCAAGGCAAAGTGGCAAGTAGAATCCAAAATTGGCTCAGTGGCAGGCAGCTAAACAAAATAAGTGACAGCCATTTGCTGGTTCATTCCTCAGGCCAATGCCTTGACCAGAGTCAAGCTGCCTGGTTTAAATTTCAAAAAAAGCTTGGCAGTTAATTGTCAGTCATCATAAACTGGTGCATTCTCCATGGCAATGCCTCTACCAATCAGAGTCCATTGGCCAACCAATCAGCACTCTCTTCTCAGTATAAATTTGTTGCTTTCCCTTACATTGGTATTCTTGCGAATTGTCCTGATGAGTGCAAAACAAAAAGCTTCGACAATCTCTCTATTTTCAGCAATATATTTCTCGTAAACTATCTCAAAGGTTATCTCTATCCATGTTCTGAGAGAAGTGGGCTGCACAGAACCACATCCCATTCAACAGAAATTAGCAGTTGCAACTATTAAATGCACCGCAATAATAGACAGCAAGCAATCTTTCCAGATAGTACATGTATAAACAGTTATACAATATACTCCATTCCACTTAGTAAATATGTACAGGCATGCTTATA
This sequence comes from Heterodontus francisci, assembly GCF_036365525.1. NCBI lineage: Eukaryota > Metazoa > Chordata > Chondrichthyes > Heterodontiformes > Heterodontidae > Heterodontus > Heterodontus francisci. Next base: position 67,257,636 of record NC_090396.1, read on the forward strand.
CATTGGAACAGACACACACAAACACGTCCTCGATACGACGGATTGGTTATATATATTGCTCTATTCTGAACTCCTTTTTGAAGCATTTTCTTCCCTCCCCATTCAGCCGCACAACTCCAGAGAGCCCAGCTAGTAAAATTGAAGACACAATCATGTGCCTGAACAGCAAATCACTACACCACAATGGTAATGACCAGAATTTAGTTCCGACAAATCAGCCATTTTTTAGCCATATAATTCTAATAATTATTATTAGCCTTCAGTATTGTCAGTATTCAAGATGGTGATGGAGTTGCATCAGACTCATTGTTGGTTAACTGGTGAACTGCTGTAAAGGAAAAAACAACAGGGAGAATAGCACACTCACAAATTTGAACACTTGATTAGTGCATGAAATACATTCACATGAACTATTAGGAAAAACTGAAAATCAAAACCTTTGTGCATATGTTGCAGTAAATGTAACATGCTAGTCTTCTAGCAACAAGGACATTAGGTTTATTGCTGCCGAGTTACTTAGCTCAGTCAGACTGGTGTAGAGTGGCACTAAACGGAAGCTAGATCAGCAGAGGAAGTCTCCTCTTTGGATCACTTGTGCTTTACTCAACGGACATTGTTGCAGTCCTTGTAGCAAATTGGACACCTTTTAGAGACACATGGTCGGGCGACACCTCATGTTGAGGTATCCACATGGAATTTACTCCATATGGTGAAACTACATTAGTGCAGTACAAGTGTGTTCACAACCTTTTTGTTAGCACAGCCTGAGCTGTGATTTGCTCATGAAAGCAACCTTTTAATTTCTTTTCTATTAAGGATGTAAATGCGTTGGATGCAGTTCAGAGAAGGTTTACTAGACTAATTTTACTTTTATTTTCAGTTGTTTTTTTCTTTTTCCTTTTTTTATATATTTTTTTGAATTTATTTTGTTTTATTTCATCTTGGTTTGTTCGGTTTGCTTGCCCACTGTTTCTTTTCACGTTTGTACTTGCGGCTATTCGGTCCATTCACACCCTATCTGTACTAATGCTTTGTCTTTCAACACATCATTAACATATTGTTTGCCTTTGCTCCACGACCTTCTGGTCAGCTCTTCTGTGACCTTGTCCTATTTATACCTTCTCCTTTGTTACCTCTTGCCCCACCCCCGCTTTACTTGCTTATAACCTTTTACATTTCTAATATTTGCTAGTTCTGAAGAAGGGTCACTGACCTGAAACGTTAACTCTGCTTCTCTCTCCACAGACACTGCCAGAGCTGCTGAGTATTTCCAGCATTTACTAGACTAATACGTGGACAGGGTTGTCTTATGAGCAAAGGTTGGACAGATTAGGCTTGTATCCGCTGGAGTTTATTACAGTAAGCTGTGACTTGATTGAAACATAAGATCCTGAGGGGTCTTGATAGGGGGGGATGTGGAAAGGAAGTTTCCCCTTGTGGGAGAATCTAGAACTAAGGGTCACTATTTAAAAATAAGGGGTCCCCCATTTAAGACAGAGACGAGAAGAAATTTTTTTCTCTGAGGGTCGTGAGTCTTTGGAACTCTCTTCCTCAAAAGGCAGTGGAAGCAGAGTCTTTATAAGTATTTTCAAGGCAGAGGTAGATAGATTCTTGATAAGCAAGGGGGTGAAAGGTTATCGGGGGTACCTGGGAACATGGAGTCGAGGTTACAATCAGGTCAGCCATGATCTTATTGAATGGCGGAGCAGCTTCGAGGGGACGGGTGGCCAACTCCTGCTCTTAATTCATATGCTCATGTGTCCCACCCTCCAGCAAAATCATAGAGCTGGTGGATTATGAAAACAAAGTCGAACCCCAAGTCACAAAGTAGTGGCTGTGTTCACCTACAGGTGAAGCAGAAGAGAGCCACAAGGCTGCAATAGGAGTATCAGCAGTGTAAAATGAATGCAACAACACAAAAGTTTATTACATAATTAAACCTGCATAATGGATGGGAAGCACCAAAGGATTGGCTGATGTATCACACTGGCCATTTGAGAAGTATAAAAGATGAACCTACTGGCTGGGAGTATGCCTTGCTGTACCATCAAAGGCGTACGGATAATAGTTTTCCCAATGGTTGCTGCCTGTTGAAAAGGTGCTCTTATAACTGTAACACCAGGACGTATCTGAGTCGCTCCTCCTGTTGTGAGAACCTAGCATAAAACATTACAATACATTAATTTCCAAATTAGATTAGAGATACAGCACTGAAACAGGCCCTTCGGCCCACAGAGTCTGTACCGAACATCAACCACCCATTTATACTAATCCTACATTCCTACCAAACATCCCCACCTGTCCCTATATTTCCCTACCATCTACCTATACTAGTGACAATTTATAATGGCCAATTTACCTATCAACCTGCAAGTCTTTTGGCTTGTGGGAGGAAACCGGAGCACCCGGAGAAAACCCACGCAGACACAGGGAGAACTTGCAAACTCCACACAGGCATGGCAATGCAAATGCCAAGGCACAGTATCACCGGAGCATGTACATAAAAGAACTCTTACTAATTCTTTGAGCCGTTACAAAATAAAACTCAGCAAAACTAGCCAGCTACATGTAATTTTATTGTTGATTTTTTTCCCCCCCTCTGGTAACCCACATGGTGAATGAGCTCAAAATGTCCAATAACTATTTGACTGTGACAGGATTAACAAGGTTCTATGAACGGCAAATCTCAACTAAACAAGCAGCCTGAGGAACACCAAAAGGTCATTAGGTCATATGAGGCAGGAACCAACTTCAACTGATGTGTGCCTGGGAGACATTCACTAATTTACTTCTGATTCAGTCAGTCTGTCTCATGGCCATCTCAAGTTCTAGAATACAGGCACAGACCTCTGAGAGAGGAATACATCTGAGGAGGAGGTGGAAATTGTTCTTAGTTTTAACATCCCAAATTTCCCTAGATTAGAGGGGAGAAAGTGGAAAAGCACAGTAACAATAGGCAACCTGTGGAATTGGTACATCTGCAAAATCCAGGTTCTTTTGGAGGTCTACTGGTGGATTAGACCTAAAGGTGCATACAGCCTTAATGACATCTAATACTGAAGAAGCCATTAACACTTATCTACAATGAAGAAAATAATTTGATTGGTGTCTAAGAGGCCAGCCTCGTCAATATGGCACCATAGTAGTCAATGCTTATGTAATAAAAGCAAAATACTACAGATGCTGGAAATCCGAAATAAGAACAGAAAGTGCTGGAAATACACAGCAGGTCTGGCAGCATCTGTGGAGAGAGAAACAGAGTTAACGTTTCAGGTCTGAGACCTTTCAGAATTAATAAATCAGAATTTCTCTCCACAGATGCTGCCAGGCCTGCCGTGTATTTCCAACACTTGGTTTTTATTACAGTCAATGCTTATGAACACTGATTTCGTTGGTTGGATACTGGAAGGGGAAAATGAAAAATCGAAACTATAATTAATTGAAGAGAGACATCAAAATAGAGGAGTTGTATCTGAAACAGCCTTAGAAGGAGAGGCGCTAGAGGTATTTATATCTTCAAAGTACTTTCCCAAATGTTTTCAGGAGCTACCAGCATTCCAGAGTGGCTCCATTTATTTTAATGGCGGCCACTACTTCACACTAACCTGGGAAAAGTTCCTGAACTGTTTGAAACTGGGGTAACATATCACTAAAAAGGTAAACAATCAACTAGTTTTAAATCTAGTCATAATGTTAGTGTTTAAAGACCAGTAGCAGCTACATGTCCCCAGCCTAAATGGATACATATGTAAAGGGCTTTGACCATTTGCCTTTGAGATTACAGGCTTGAGAGAATTACTGAGCTCCATAATTCAAAGAGAACAATGCTGCATGGTTGATTCAGTTATATGAATGATGGCCAGTCCTTTTTAAATTGAGCAGTCAGTTATCAGAATCTAGGTAACGCTACCTCCCTCCTTCAGGCATATCCACACAAATTAAATCGTTAAATCAGGAATAATTTATTTGTAACCTTTGACAATTAGTTGAGAGCTGTGTAACTCTCACACTGGTAAGAAACACAAGTATCACTTCGTATATCAAATGTGAATTCAAAAGAATGACAAATTTAGTACAGAGATTGCAAACATTTGTTGTTTTTCTTTTCAGGAACTTTATATAACTTCTACTATAAAAGTTACATTACTATTACTCGCTCTTTTATTTATCTACAGTTAAGTAAATTTACCTTGGGCTGCAATGCCAATTGTACAGTCTCCACCAAAATGTCCATGTTTAAAACGGGCAGTCACTTAGGTCTTACTGAGGATATTGTGTGGTGTGAGATTAGCATAAAATGAAAAATATCACAGCAACCTGGAATCTTTCCCACAAGCAATCTTTGGTGTAGATTTTCTCTACTAATGCTCTTTTTGCAGAACTTTACACATTGTAATGTATGTTCACTCACAACATTTAAGAAGTATTTAGATGAGCGCTAGAAACACCATAGCATACAAGGCTACGGGCCAAGTGCTGGAAAATGGGATTAGAATAGATAGGTGCTTGATAGCTGGCACAGACACGATGGGTCGAAGGGCCTGTTTCTGTGCTGTATAACTCTATGACTCTAAGAAGCAACAGTCATTTGCACCAAAGTCAATTTCAAAGTTGCCAGTTATAGCAGTTTAAGTGCTGCATTTATTTCAGGCAGAAAAAGCTGTGCTCAAGTTCGCACCTCATTAAAGTGCACTGAATGCAGAATATTGGATCACACAGCAGAGAAGGAGCCATTCCACCCAGCAGGTTTGTACAGGAGTAAATTGCTAAATTACATTTTGTGTTCTTAAGCTCTTCTGATTTCCACCCCATCCAAAGTAGTGTGAAGTTTGTAAACTGACTGCCGTTTAAATAAAGCTGCAGATCACGTAGAAATATTCACACAAACATGCCCGCTATAAATGTATGAAAACAAAACAGATTTATATGACCTAAAATACTAGTAAATTAAAATAATAAATACCTGTACCTGCTGAGTTGTAGTTGTTGTACCTGGTGCATTCTGGCGGAGAGTTACGGTGGTGGCCCTTGGCTGGAATGAAGTAAAGGTTTGCTGGCTAGAAGTAGTGCCTGTTGGAATGATTCCCAGAACTTTCTGCTGCACCTGAACTACACCTACAAAAAAAAAAGGCAGAAAAATTCAATATAAAATATTTACGATCATCGCCTATGCAAGTGACAATGGTATGTCGTCAGTAAAACAGCAGCAGACAAGAGGTCTCTGCATTGTTTCAGGGCAAAGGGATATTGCAGAAACTGAAATTCATGCATGATGTAATTTATTTATTTAAAGAGATACAGCACTGAAACAGGCCCTTCAGCCCACCGAGTCTGTGCCGACCAACAACCACCCATTTATACTAATCCTACATTAATCCCATATTCCCTACCATATCCCCACCATTCTCCTACCGCCTACCTACGCTAGGGGCAATTTACAATGGCCAATTTACCTATTAACCTGCAAGTCTTTGGCTGCGGGAGGAAACCGGAGCACCCGGCGGAAACCCAGTTCTATGAGTCTAAATGGCTGTCTGGGAAAGTTACCATAATTTATTATTCGGGATGGAGTGACAATGCACTTGGACAAATATAAACTGATCAGAGTGTGCCAGAATGGATTTGTAAAGGGTATGTCATCTATATCTAACCTAGTTGAATTTTTTGAGGATACTAACAAGGTAGATAACTAATTGTCGATGGATGTTATTTATATGGACTTCCAGAAGGTATTCGCTAAGGTTCCACACAGCAACTGTTAGCAAAAATGAAAATGCATAAATTTGGAGGCAACCTATTGACATGTACAGGGAATTAGTTAGAAGGTAGGAGATAGAGCGTAGCGATAATGGGTATGTACTCCAATTGGCAGGATGTGACTAGTGGCGTCCACCAGGGACCTGTACTGGGACATCAGCCTTTCACTATATTTACCAGATGACTTGGATGAATGGATAGAGAGCCATTAAATAACATTAAGTGGCGCAGGAAGTAGTGTAGATGGGACATGCATGAGATGCTATCACCACTCACTAGCCGGAAATTCAGGGACTCAATTCCTTTCCAGTTCGGTAATTCGATGGGGCCTTAACGACACCGTGCATTTGTTAAGAATCCAGTCACTTGGAAGAAGTTGATGGCTCTTTTTCTTTGGTTTGTTATGTCCATATGGAACTGAGTGAACTCAGGTGTGTCTGAACAGGGCATTCATGTGTTTTAATGCAATGATGTACTGACTGGTGTGACTACCATCACCAGAGGCCATCTGGAAGCATCTGAATGCAGGAAATTTCTGCTGTCAGCTGCACAGCTACAGACAAAGCTATGCTTCTGGTTCAGATTCCAAGAGCTGTTATATCCCTAGGACCATCAGTTTGAAGATGCAACCTTCTCAGGCACTGCCTTTGGAAAAATCAGCTTCAGGGTTCTGAATGCTGAATGAAATATGGGTACAGAATACTTGTGCACTTTATTATACTGCAATGACCCACTTAGTGTGATTTCAAAAGGAACACTGCTCTTCAGAAACCAGTCTGCTTGTAATAACACAGTTGTACTGCACCAACTGAATTTACAGAAGTATGAATGAGAGCCAAATCATCAAGCAGCACTTATGTTCAAGGGAAAACAGAGTTCAACACATTTATTTTATTCTTTCATTGGTTGTGGACTTCGCTGGCAAGGTCAGCATTTGTTGCCCTTCCCTAATTGCCCTTGACAAGGTAGTGGTCAGCCGCCTTCTTGAACCGCTGCAGTCCATCTGGTGCGGGTACACCCACAGTGCTGTTAGGAATTGAGTTCCAGGATTCTGATCCAGTGACAATGAAGGAATGGCAATATAGTTCCAAGTCAGGATGGTGTGTGGCTTGGAGGGGTACTTATAGGTGGTGGTGTTCCCATGAGTCAGTTGCCCTTGTCCTTCTAGGTGGTAGAGGTCGTGGGTTTGGAAGGGGCTGTCGAAGGAGCTTTGGTGAGTTGCTGCAGTGCATCTTGTAGATGGTACACACTGCTGCCACAGTGCGTCCGCGGTGAAAGGAGTGAAGGTTGAAGGTGGCGGATGGGGTGCCAATCAAGCGGGCTCCTTTGTCCTGGATGGTGTCGAGCCTCTTGAGTGTTGTTGGAGCTGTACCCATCCAGGCAAGTGGAGTGTATTCCAACACACTCCTGACTTGTGCCATGTAGATGATGGATAGATTTTGGGGAGTCAGGTGGTAAATTACTCGCCTCAGAATTCCCACTGTCTGACCTGCTCTTGTAGCCACAGTATTTATATGGCTGGTCCAGATATGTTCCTGGTCAATGGAACCTCCAGCATGTTGATATATACATACTTAATACAAATGGACAGCTGGGTTGAGCACTACCTAGAACTGTACTCCAGGGAGAATGCTGTCACTGAGACTGCCCTCAATGCAGCCCAGCCTCTACTAGTCATGGATGAGCTGGACATACAGCCAGCCAAATCGGAACTCAGTGATGCCATTGATTCTCTAGCCAGCAGAAAAGCCCCTGGGAAGGACAGCATTACCCCTGAAATAATCAAGAGTGCCAAGCCTGCTATACTCTCAGCACTACATGAACTGCTATGCCTGTGCTGGGACGAGGGAGCAGTACCCCAGGACAGGCGCGATGCCAATATCATCACCCTCTATAAAAACAAAGGTGACCGCGGTGACTGCAACAACTACCGTGGAATCTCCCTGCTCAGCATAGTGGGGAAAGTCTTTGCTCGAGTCGCTCTAAACAGGCTCCAGAAGCTGGCCAAGCGCGTCTACCCTGAGGCACAGTGTGGCTTTCGTGCAGAGAGATCGAGCGTTGACATGCTGTTCTCCCTTCGTCAGATACAGGAGAAATGCCGTGAACAACAGATGCCCCTCTACATTGCTTTCATTGATCTCACCAAAGCCTTTGACCTCGTCAGCAGACGTGGTCTCTTCAGACTACTAGAAAAGATTGGATGCCCACCAAAGCTACTAAGTATCATCACCTCATTCCATGACAATATGAAAGGCACAATTCAACATGGTGGCTCCTCATCAGAGCCCTTTCCGATCCTGAGTGGCGTGAAACAGGGCTGTGTTCTCGCACCCACACTTTTTGGGATTTTCTTCTCCCTGCTGCTTTCACATGCGTTCAAGTCCTCTGAAGAAGGAATTTTCCTCCACACAAGATTAGGGGGCAGGTTGTTCAACCTTGCCCGTCTAAGAGCGAAGTCCAAAGTACGGAAAGTCCTCATCAGGGAACTGCTCTTTGCTGACGATGCTGCTTTAACATCTCACACTGAAGAGTGCCTGCAGAGTCTCATCGACAGGTTTGCGGCTGCCTGCAATGAATTTGGCCTAACCATCAGCCTCAAGAAAACGAACATCATGGGACAGGACGTCAGAAATGCTCCATCAATATTGGCGACCACGCTCTGGAAGTGGTTCAAGAGTTCACCTACCTAGGCTCAACTATCACCAGTAACCTGTCTCTAGATGCAGAAATCAACAAGCGCATGGGAAAGGCTTCCACTGCTATGTCCAGACTGGCCAAGAGAGAGTGTGGGAAAATGGCGCACTGACACGGAATACAAAAGTCCGAGTGTATCAGGCCTGTGTCCTCAGTACCTTGCTCTATGGCAGCAAGGCCTGGACAACGTATGTCAGCCAAGAGCGACGTCTCAATTCATTCCATCTTCGCTGCCTCAGGAGAATACTTGGCATCAGGTGGCAGGACCGTATCTCCAACACAGAAGTCCTCGAGGCGGCCAACATCCCCAGCTTATACACACTACTGAGTCAGCGGTGCTTGAGATGGCTTGGCCATGTGAGCCGCACGGAAGATGGCAGGATCCCCAAAGACACATTGTACAGCGAGCTCGCCACTGGTATCAGACCCACCGGCCGTCCATGTCTCCACTTTAAAGACGTCTGCAAACGCGACATGAAATCCTGTGACGTTGATCACAGGTCGTGGGAGTCAGTTGCCAGCGTTCGCCAGAGCTGGCGGGCAGCCATAAAGACGGGGCTAAAATGTGGTGAGTCGAAGAGACTTAATAGTTGGCAGGAAAAAAAGACAGAGGCGCAAGGGGAGAGCCAACTGTGCAACAGCCCCGACAAACAAATTTCTCTGCAGCACCTGTGGAAGAGCCTGTCACTCTAGAATTGGCCTTTATAGCCACTCCAGGCGCTGCTTCACAAACCACTGACCACCTCCAGGCGCGTGTCCATTGTCTCTCGAGATAAGGAGGTCAAAGAAGTAATACACAAGCAGAGCTCTGTTCACATGCCAGTGAGTCGAATCCTCCACTTGTTCTTCTCTTTTATAAATAGGAGCCCAAGCAGTCAGCCGGAATGCCTCGGACCTTAAAAACTTAACAAGTTGGCATCGTTTGCGTCAATGTAAATATTTTGAAGTGATACTGTAACTAGTAGCATGTGTAAACTCCTGGAGTTTGTATCCAAATATACATTGTGAGCATTAATACTAAGTCTGGACCAGGATCAGGTTAATACCAATGAAGTGACATAAAAGGCTAAGTTTATGGTTTCTTGTGTGTATTACTTAGAAACTCCAGATTTTCAGTCAATACTTGAAAGATGCATTATGGCACTACACTGGAAACTCAAGCTTGAAATACATCTGCTGGTGACATTAAAATGCAGGTTCACACTCTTCCTTCTCCTGTTAAAGTGGGCCTGTCAATCCTTGGTAAATGAAGGTCAGCAGGGTTACCACTACAGGTCACACTATTCCATCCCGCCCCACCCCTTGCTGCTGCCAGAGTTTTCCTCTCATCCAAAGTTCAGTGTATAAAGTTAAAAACAAAAGAGTAAAGTGGAGAATACAATAATGAATATCATTTTCAGACACAATAGTTACATTCTAGCAGATACAGGTGCACACAGAGCTCTCCATAACATAAATTACAAATTAAGACATTCTTCACCCTACCTCCTTGAGTGGTTGGCACATTGACGGTGAGGATTTTGCTGTTTGCAGAGAGTGGAAGCTTGGCAGTTATCACCTTGCCTGTCATGGTTACTGGACTGCCTGCGATCTGGAACGTCTGACCTGTGGTTGCAATGGTTGTACCTGTGGTGGCAACTGTGCTGGCAACTAGCAGAAAATGGACAAGAGATGTAAAAAAACACTTAAGCTTTCATTACTTGGATCAACTTTGAGACTTATACTTGAACTCTTAAATGAGAGCAGACAGTGATTTAGCTTTCACATTACCAAATCCAAACTCAACTATTAAAATTTTGAATAGAATTAGATTAAAACTAAACAAAAAGGCAAGTCATTTACTGTAAAAGTGTGTTGGCTTGAGCTTAACACCTCTCTAGTGACTGAACAAAGAAATAAGTTTTGGTAAATAGAATAAAAAGCTATTTATTTATATATATATATATATATATATATATATATATTTTAATATACTAACCAACCTCTTAGAAAAATCAAGTACTTATTCAATCTTTTTAAAAAGTTAGAAGTTGCGTGTATTTTCCAAATTCTTTTTATTTCTAAGTAAGAAGACCAATAAATTCATCATATATGTAGCAGCTGTTCTTGATGGACACAAAGATACACTTTTAAGCAACGACCACTGGATATTGATCAAGACATCGAACTCGGTCTAATATTCCCCTTCAGCCATGTGACAAATTTATGGCTCTTAACACCATGTCAGGTCAGATCAGTTAAACTGAGTCTGTGTGGTTCAGTACCACACTGCACCACTATACTAATTGATCCTGTACACTGCAAGTTACTCACTGAGTCAAAAGGTGAAAAGTATGCATCTTTTGTCAAATCAGGAATGCTGAGGATATTGAACTAGCTGGGTTAATGAAACTGCCCAGTCCAACAAAGCAGTAAAATTAAATATGTAAAACTTGAAGATGAAGCCTCCCAAGTTCACTGAATCGGAACTGAGGCAAATTTCCTCCAGACGATGTTCCGGAAGAAGTCATTGGCACTATTTAAAAAACTATTTCTGACAAAAAATTAAGTTATCTGATTTTCCTCCCACTTTAGTGGAGAAGAACTTAATTTCTGCTGGATCCTACTGCTGAGATTAGGAACTCTCTGTGCATGCAATCACACTTGTGATCATATTCCTTTATTACTCCCTCACTCAAATATCAATGCGCTGTATCCAGAGAGATACATACCTGACCCAGTCTGGCCCTGCTTGATCCAGGTAGCAAAACTCTGCTGAAAATTCTTGTTTGGCTGGAATGTCACTGTAGTTGGTGAACCCACTTTAGTGGTAAATACCACTTTTGCTCCAGGGGAGACCTGTCCTGTCAAGGAGCCTACCACTAACTTCTGGGAAGTGGCAATAGTGGTAGCAGTACTGCTGGTTGTAGAGGCAGTAACAGCAGAATTTGGTGTGGCAGATAGTTTTTGCTGCTCAAGACGCTTCTGTTAAGGTACAATAAAAGTTACAAAAGATTTTTTTCCTCACAGCACCACCAAATATATTTTCAGGACATAAAAATCAAAGATGATGCATGGCAATATTCCCGTCGTTAGACATATTCTCAAAATAGATATACAAATGAGATATTCCAATGTTCCTAATCACTCCTCTTTCCCACCTCAAATTCATGTAAATTAATCCTCACCATTTACACATATGGACTACAGAACATTAAATTGCAATGTCATTACCACTTATGATGGGCATTCACAACATTTCCAAACAATCTTATGGACATAAGAACATAAACATAAGAACCAGTAGATGACCATACAGTCCCTCCAGCCTGTTCCGCCATTCAATACGATCATGGCTGATCTTCTCCCTCAAATCCACTTTCCTGCCCACTTCCCATATCCCTTGATTTCCTGAGATACCAAAAATCTCTTGATCTCAGCCTTGACTATATTCAACGATGGAGCATCCACAACTTGCTGGGGTAGAGAATTCCAAATATTCACAAGCCTTTGAGTGAAGTTATTTCTCCTCATCTCAATCCTAAATCATCGACCCCTTATCCTGAGACTGTGCCCCCATGTTCTAGATTCCCCAGCCAGGGGAAACAACCTCTCAGCAACTACCCTGGCAAGCCCCTTCAGAATCTTGTTCGTTTCAATGCGATCACCTCTCATTCTTCTAAACTCAAGAGTATAGGCCCAATTTACTCAGTCTCCCATCACAGCAATAATCCAGTGAACCTTTCCTGTACTACCTGCAAGGCAAGTATTATCCACCCTTAGATATGGAGACCAAAACTGTGCATAGTACTCCAAGTGTGGTCTCACCAAAGCCCTATAATAATTGTAGCAAGACTTCCTTGTTCTTGTACTCTAGTCCCCTTGCAATAAATTCCAACATGCCATTTGCTTTCCTAACTGCTTGCTGTACCTGCATGCTAACTTTGTGTTCCTTGTATGAGTTACACCAAAGTCTCTCTGAAAGTCAACATTTAAAAGTTTCACGACTTAAAAAAAATTTCTATTCTTACCAAAGTGAATAACCTTACAGTTCTCACATTTATACTCTCATCTGCCAATTTGTTGTCCACTTACTTAACCTGTCTATATCTCTTTGCAGCCTCTGTGTCCTTCTAACTTACATTCCCACCTAATTTTATATCGTCAGCCAACTTGGATACGTTATTCTCAGTCTGTTCAGCTAAGTCATTAATATAGACACCTAAATAGCTAAGGCCTCAGCAATGATCCTTGCGGCACTCCACTAGTTACAGCCTACCAACTTGAAAACGCCCCGTTTATCCCTACTCTCCACTTCTGGTCCATTAACCAATCCTCTATCCATGCTAATTTGTTATTACCAACTCCGTGAGCCCTCATCGTGTTTCTAAAGCTTTTGTGCGACACCTTATTGAATGCCTTTTGGAAATCCAAGTATACTACAACTACTAGCTCCCCTTTATCAACCTGAGTTACATCCTCAAAAAACTCTCAAACTGTCAAACAGGATTTCCCGTTCATAAAACCATGTTGACACTGTCTGACCATACTATGATTTTCTAACTGCATTAAGACTTCCTTAATAATAGATTCCAGTATTTTCCCAACGACTGATGTCAGGCTAACTGGCCTGTAGTTCCCTGTTTACTCTCTCCCTCCTTTCTTGAATAGTAGTATTACATTTGCTAACTTTCAATCAGCTGGTGCCATTCTAGAGTCTAGGGAATTTTGGAAAATCATGATCAGTGCATCCACCATCTCTGCAGCTACCTCTTTTATAGCCTTAGGATGTAGGCCATCAGGTCCTGAGGATTTGTTGGCTTTTAGCCCCTTAAGTTTCTTGAATATTTTTTCTTTCCTGATATTAATTACCTTCAGTTCCTCACTCTTAGTCACCCCTTGGTTACCCGCTATTTCTGGTATGTCATTTGTTTCTTCTACTGTGACGACAGATACAAAATATTTGTTCAATGTCTCCGCCATTTCCTTATTCTCCATAATTTCCCGTCTCTGCTTTTAAGGGATCGATGTTTACTTCGGCTACACTCCTTGTTATATACTTGTAAAAGCTCTTATAATCCTTTTTTTTCTTCCAAGCCTCAGGCTTATTACTATTTTTTGCAACATTGTAAGCTTCTTCTTTTAATCTAATAGAGTTATACAGCACAGAAACAGGCCCTTCGGCCCATCGCGTCTGTGCTGGCAAAAATACTATTTCCTAACTTCCCGAGTAAGCCATGGATGGATTTTTCTCACTGAATTTTTCTTTTTTATTGGAACGTATTTTTGTTGAAAATTTTGATAAATTCTTCGAATGTTTCCCACTGCTTATTTAGCACTATACCCTTCAGTCTATTGACCCAATCAACCTCAGCCAGCTCTCCCCTTACACCTATGTAATTGGCTTTACGATTCTAGTTTTGGACTTGAATATGTCACTCTCAAACTTAATATGGAATACAATTGTATTCGAATCAGTTTTTCCCCAGTGGAAATGAGATTACTAATTAACCCTGTCTCATTACACAATGCTAGATCTAAAATAGCTTTGCCTCTAGTTGGTTTCACAATGTATTGTTCTAGGATGATGTCACGAAAGCATTCTACAAATTCATCTCCCAGACTGCCTTTGCCAATTTGATTTGTCCAGCCTATATGAAGATTAAACTCTCCCACAATTATTGCATTGCCTTTGTTACAAGCTCCAAATTATTTCTTGCTTAATGTTCAGTCCAACAGTATAACTATGGATAGGAGATCTATAAATTAATCCCCACAAGAATTTTCTGACCCTTGTGTTGCCAATCTCCACCCATACTGATTCTACATCCAGATCTCCTCAGCCAAGATCCTTTCTTACGACTGTCCTCATGTCATCCTTGATCAGGACTACAGCTACTCCTTTTTGATTCTGCCCGTCTTTTTGAAAACATTGAAAGATAAACTGGAATTATAATAACTGTACATTTGTAGACCATGGAACACTGAGAAGGGGTCATTTACCAGTGTGTGATTCTGCAATTCATGTGAACTCAATTAATTTGGGATCACCCCTACCATTTAAAATGCATTCAGCTTTCATGTTTTGATATTCATAAATCAACATTCAACAACCAATTTGTCAAGTGGTTTATGACATGTCAAGTAGCTACTGAAAATATTATGACATTTTATGTTGAGAGATAAAAGTGTCAGAATTTTAACAGGTGTTAAAAACAAAAAAAACACCGAAACTATAGGTGGAGATGGTAACTGCCATACCAGTGCTTGAGAACTAGCTGGAAAGATATGATATATTCCTATACATATTGCAACTGTTTTTTTTTTCATTCAATTATACAGAAATTAAACAAGTTTGTTTTTTCAAAAAAGAACCAGCTCTTTTGCAGTTACTGTGTGATTGCATAGTTGGGTGCTAAAATAATGATTTTCAATGTGCAGCATTATTTGATGACAGTGTTGCCTTGGCAACTAGCTAGTAATTTTAACTACCCCCCACACACATTCACCACCTTTTTTTTTGAATATTCACTCATGGGATGCAAGCATCACTGGTAAGAACAGCATTTATTGCCCAACTCTAATTGCTCGTGAAGCCGTGTTCTTGAACTGCTGCAGTCCACGTGGTGTAGGTACACCCACAGTGCTATTAAGGAGGGAGTTCTAGGATTTTGACCCAGCAACAGTGAAGGAACAGCAATATAGTTCCAAGTCAAAATGCTATATGACACGGAGGGGAACTTTCAGTTGGTGATAGAAACATAGAAAATAGGAGCAGGAGTAGACCATTGGGCCCTTCGAGCCTGCTCCGTCATTCATTATGATCATGGCTGATCATCCAACTGCTCGGGGGTCACGTAACAATTGATGTTCCCATGTGTCTGCTGCCCTTGTTTCTCTAGTTGGTGGAGGTCACGAGTTTGGAAGGTGCTGTCAAAGAAGCCTTGGCGAGTTACTCTAGTGCATCTTGTGATTGTATACACTGCTGCCACTGCGCGTCAGTGGTGTAGGGAGTGAAACTTTAATGTGGTAGATGGAGTGCCGATCAACTGGGCTTTTTTTTTCCTGGATGGTGTCATGCTTCCTGAGTGTTGTTGGATCTGCACTCATCCATGCAAGTGGAAAGTATTCCAACACACCACTGACTTGTGTCTTACAGATGGTGGACAGGCATTGGGTAGTCAGGTGGTGAGGTATTTGCCACAGATTCCCCAGCCTCTGACGTGCTTGTCCCCAAATGTTGCTGATAAACAGCCACAAAGCTAAAGTGGATTCTTCTGTCACCTGGATCTCACTGCCTTCTAAACAGATCAAACATTTTACCCTGTATGTATTCTACTTAGTCTGAAAGAATAAATGTCTTAGGAAATTATATTTTAAAATTAACCAAATATTTTATGGTTGGTTCTTAAAGGGCAGGGTCTTTGAGAAGAATCTGAAAATTCAAATGGCAGTGTTATGGTGCAAAGCATTTGTGCATAAAGATGCCCAGAAATTTATCACTAGTTTCTGACTTCAGCTAAAGCACTGGGGAAAAACAATGTAGCAGGTGGAAACTGAGGATAAGCCACATCTTTCTATTCTTCAGCAGCTGTTAAAGACCAAATTGAGAGGAAAGACCATACGAATTAGGACAAGTAGGCCATTCGGCTCCTCAAGCCTTCTCCTCCATTTAATAAGATCACGGCTGATCTGTTTCTGTCTCGAGTTCCACACTCCCATCTACCCCTGATAAATCTTTGATTCCCTTGCCTGACAAGAGTCTATCTACCTCCGCCTTAAAAATATTCAATGACCCCACCTTCAACACCTTCTGAGGCACAGAGTTCCAAAGTCGCACAACCCTCAGAGAAAAAAATTTCTCCTCGTCTCTGTCCTAAAAGGGCAGTCCCTAATTTTCAAACAGTGCCCCCTAGTTCTGGATTCACCCACAAGAGGAAACATCCCCTCCACATTCATCCTGTCAAGACCGTTCAGGATCTTATATATTTCGATGAAGTCTCCCCTCACTCTTCTAAACAAGCCTAGTCTGTCCAACTTTTTCTCATAAGACAACCCGCTCATTCCAGGTATCAATCTAGTAAACCTCCTCTGAACTGCCTCCAACACATTCACATCCTGAAAGAAATCAATGAGAGCAGCATTTCACCCATCCTATTGCTCCTGAGCAATGTGCAATTTGGGGGAGCAAACATAAACTATTTGGCAAGTAACAGAATTACTAAGAGGGTCTAAAACTGATTAAATTCAGGTTCCCAAATTTCCATGCGAGAATTTGAACGCTCAACCTCCATGTCCACAGCACAACTGTGTACACGCATTCCAAGGTTTAAAAAAAACTATCCTGCATCAAGCACTCAACAACCTATGCAGGTTGCAAGAGTGAGAGATGTCTCCCATCAGTTTACAACTGTCCACATAAAAAGGAGCAAATTAGACTACTGCTTCTGTAACCTGTATTTTTACATATAGTTCCTACTGCAGGAAGATACTACAAAATGTTGTGATTACTCTTACCCCAGAGCTGGCTTTTTAAAAAAAAAATACATCTATCAGCACAAATTTTCTTGAAAAACTATAGACTGGAGCATTGCCAATGCATCAAAATAGGTTAAACTAATAGGGATCTGTCCAGTGTATCAAAAGTTCTAAAATAATAAAGTTAACAAAAAAATTAAGCATTAAGGGCTTTTAAGAATTTAGCAAACTGTTTTGCTTATTTTCAGACACATGTGACAATTTACAAATGATCTGCAACATTATTTCAGAAACATCGCCCCTGCGATTCTGTTAGAATTAAAACTTCTTCAGTTTACATAAGAAACAACATTTCAACTTCAGTATTAATTAGTAACTACATTTAAAAAGCATACAAGCCACTGCTTTAATCCCTAAATTTATGATATAGTCGGGATTACGGAGACGTGGCTGCAAGGTGACCAGGGATGGGAAATGAACATCCAGGGATATTCAGTATTTAGGAAGGACAGACAAAAAGTAAAAGGTGGCAGAGTTGCATTGCTGGTTAAAGAGGAAATTAACGCAATAGTGAGGAAAGTTATTAGTTCTGACGATGTGGAATCTGTATGGGTAGAGCTGAGAAACCCTAAGGGGCAAAAAACATAAGTGGGGGTTGTACATAGACCCCCAAACTGTAGTAGTGATGTTGGGAATGGCATTAAACAGGAAATTAGAGACACATGCAATAAAAGAACCTCTGTAATTATGGGTGACCTTAATCTGCATATAGAGTGGGCAAATCCGTCACAATACCGTAGAGGAGAAATTCATGGAGTGTATACGGGATGGTTTTCTGGACCAATACGTTGAAGAACCAACTAGAGAACAGGCCATCCTAGAATGGGTATTGTGTAATGAGAGAGGAATAATTGACAATCTAGTGGTGCGAGACCTCTTGGGGACGAGGGACCATAATACGATAGAATTCTTCATCAGGGACGTCATGTTACAGTTGCACATAACGTTGGTTAGACCGCATTTGGAGTACTGTGTGCAGTTCTGGTCGCTGCATACAGGAAATATGTGATTAAGCTAGAGAGGGTGCAGAAAAGATTCACCAGGATGTTGCCTAGTTTGGAGGGCTGGAGTTATAAAGAGAGATTGGATAGGCTGGGTCTGTTTTCCCTGGAGCGAAGGAGGCTGAGAGGGAACAAGATAGAGGTATATAAAATTATGAGAGGCATAGATAGGGTAGATAGCCAGAGTCTGTTTCCCATGGTAGGGGTGACTAAAACTAGAGGGCACCGATTTAAGGTGAGAGGGAGGAGGTTTAAAGGGGATCAAATGGGTAAATTTTTCACACAAAGAATAGTGGGTATCTGGAATGAGCTGCCAGAGGAGGTGGTGGAGGCAAGAACAGTAGCAACATTTAAGAGGCATCTGGACAGGTACTTGAATGTGCAAGGCATGGAGGGATATGGAATTAATGCAGGCAGGTGGGATTAGTATAGATAGGCATTATGGTCGGCATGAACGCGGTGGGCCGAAGGGCCTGTTTCTATGCTGTACGACTCTACAAGATGGAGAATGATGTAGTTGGTTCTGAGACTAGGGTCCTGAATCTTAGTAAAGGGCACGAATTGGCTATGATGGATTGGGAAACTTTATTAAAGAGACAACGGTGGAAAGGCAATGGCAAACATTCAAACAGCGCATGGATGAACTGCAACAATTGTTTATTCCTGTCTGGTGCAAAAGTAAAACGAGAAAGGTAGCCAAACCATGGCTTACAAGGAAAATGAGATAGTATTAGAAGAGGCATATAAATTCGCCAGAAAAAAACAACAGACCTGAGGATTGGGAACAGTTTAGAATTCAGCAAAGGAGGACCAAGGGATTGATTAAGAAAGCGAAAATAGAGTACGAGAGCAAGCTTGCGGGGAACATAAAAACTGACTGTAAAGGTTTCTATAGGTATGTGAAGAGAAAAGGATTTGTGAAGACAAATGTAGGTCCCTTACGGTCAAAAACAGGGGAATTTATTATGGGGAATAAAGAAATGGCTGACCAACTAAATGCATACTTTGGTTCTGCCTTCACAAAGGAGGACACAAATATCATACCAGAAATGTTGAGGAACACAGGGCTTAGTGAGAAACAGGAACTGAAGGAAATCAGTATTAGTAGAGAAATGGTGTTGGGGAAATTGATGGGATTGAAGGCCAATAAATCCCCAGGGCCTGATGGTCTGCATCCCAGAGTACTTAAGTAAGTGGCCCTAGAAATAGTGGATGCACTGGTGGTCATCTTCCAAGATTCTATAGACTCTGGAACAGTTCCTACAGATTGGAGGGTAGCTAATGTAACCCCACTATTTAAAAAGGGAGGTAAAGAGAAAACAGGGAATTAGAGACCAGTCAGCCTGATGTCGGTAGAATTCTAGAGTCCATTGTCAAAGATTTTATAGCAGAGCACTTGGAGAACAGTGGTAGAATCGGACAGTCAGCATGGATTTATGAAAGGGGAATCATGCTAGACAAATCTACTCGAATTCTTCGAGGATGTAACTAGTAGACTTGATGATGGGGAGCCAGTGGATGTGGTTTATTTGGACTTTCAGAAGGCTTTTGACGAAGTCCCACATAAGAGATTAGCATGTAAAATTAAAGCGCATAGGATTGGGGGTAGTGTATTGCAATGGACAGAAAATTAGTTGGCAGACAGGAAACAAAGAGTAGGGATAAATGGGTCTTTTTCCGAAGGGATCAGTGCTAGGACCACAGCTATTCACAATATATATTAATATTAATATATATATATATATATATATATATATATATATATATATATATTAATGATTCAGATGAGGGAACTAAATGCAATATCTCCAAATTTGCAGATGACACAAAACTGGGTGGGAGGGTGCGTTGTGAGGAGGAGGCAGAGAGGCTTCAGGGTGATTTGGACAAGTTGAGTGAGTGGACTAATGCATGGCAGATGCAGTATAACGTGGATAAATGTGAGGTTATCCACTTTGGTAGCAAAAACAGGAAGGCAGATTATCTAAACGGCTATAAACTGAGAGAGGGGAATATGCAACGAGAGCTGGGCGTTCTTGTACACCAGTCACTGAAGATAAGCATGCAGGTGCCACAGGCGGTAAAAAAGGCAAATGGTATGTTGGCCTTCATGGCGAGAGGATTACAGTACAGGAGCAGGGATGTCTTGCTGCAATTATACAGGGCCTTGGTGAGGCCACACCTGGAATATTGTGTGCAGTTTTGGTCTCCTTATCTGAGATAGGATGTTCTTGCTATAGAGGGAGTGCAGCGAAGGCTTACCAGGCTGATTCCTGGGATGGCGGGACTGACGTATGAGGAGAGATCGAGTCGGTTAGGGATTATATTTTCTGGAGTTCAGAAGAGTGAGGGGGGATCTCATAGAAACCTATAAAATTCTAACAGGACTTCACAGGGTAGATGCAGGAAGGATGTTCCCAATGGTGGGGGAATCCAGAACCAGGGGTCATAGTCTAAGGATACGCGGTAAACCTTTCAGGACTGAGATGAGGAGAAATTTCTTCACCCAGAGAGTGGTGAACCTGTGGAATTCGCTACCTCAGAAAGCAGTTGAGGCCAAAACATTGTATGTTTTCAAAAAGGAGTTAGATATAGCTCTTGGGTTTAAAGGGATTATAGGATATGCGGCGAAAGCAGGAACAGGTTACTGAGTTGGATGATCAGCCATGACCATAATGAACAGTGCAGCAGACCAAAAGGCCGAATGGCCTACTCCTATTTTCTATGTTTCTATATGGAGGGAGGGAATAATATTTATAAAAAAGGCCCGATATAATAAAAATGATCCAACAGATTAACAGACGAAAACCAAAGGAACGTTTGCTAAAATATTTTAACGGGTGGCGCAGTGGTTAGCACCGCAGCCTCACAGCTCCAGCGACCCGGGTTCAATTCTGGGTACTGCCTGTGTGGAGTTTGCAAGTTCTCCCTGTGTCTGCGTGGGTTTTCGCCGGGTGCTCCGGTTTCCTCCCACATGCCAAAAGACTTGCAGGTTGATAGGTAAATTGGCCATTATAAATTGCCCCTAGTATAGGTAGGTGGTAGGGAAATATAGGGACAGGTGGGGATGTGGTAGGAATATGGAATTAGTGTAGGATTAGTATAAATGGGTGGTTGATGGTCGGCACAGACTCGGTGGGCCGAAGGGCCTGTTTCAGTGCTGTATCTCTAACTAACTAACTAACTATCTAACCTCCACATAACCACATAAGTCTACAATTGAAAAGGTCTTCCACAGAACAGCATTTACTGACTGAGAACGAGTGACCTGTTGTGACACTGACTAGAACTCTTTAGCAGAAGATGTATAGTTACAACACTGGCCATCATTTTTTCTACAGTTGCATCATGCCTGACATTCTACTCCAACAACTTAACAGGAGACTTGGAACTACAGAGACACATTGGCAAGACTATAGTTTTCTTACCGCTCCATGTCACATGATGCAAGCACACTAATGCAGCACTCTCAGGATTAATGAGCTTAAATATTTCACAGCAAAAATATGAAAATATTAATACCTCAAAAAGAATTATCCTGGCATTCATACATCAGAATAACTATCTTTCATTCACCCTCCTACAGTCTAAAAATTAAACAATATGCATTCCTTTAAGAATAAAAATTTAATTCAATGCAATTTCATGACAGGTGGGACTAGGAAACTTCATGCCTTCCCACCTGTTGAGCAGCCAAGCGCTGCTGCTTAAGCTGGGCCTCCAGTTGGGCCTTGAACTCTTCGGACTTCTTCTGCTCACTAACCTTTGCTTGCTGCTCAGCAGCCTGTGCCTTCTCCTTTTCCACCCTGGAATAGAGAAGAAAATATGTGACCAAAGAAATCTTAGAAAATTGGTGACTTTATGCAAAGAATTGGCTAAATGCTATGCTTCTACATTGTAGTAATGGATGAGCAGAAATATCCTCCAAACAAATATTGGGAAGACTGAAGCCATTGTCCTTGGTCACCTCAACAAACTCCATTCCTTGGGCACAGACTCCAATCGCTCTCTCTGGCAACTATTTGAGGCTGAACCAAACTGTTCACGACCTCTGTGTCATACTTGACCAAGATGAGTTTCTGACCACGTATCTGCGCCTATTTCCATCTCTGCATCATTCCCCGACTTCCCCTCTGTCTTAGCTCATCTGCTGCTGAAACTCTTATTCTTGCCTTTGTTACCTCTAGACTTGACTATTCTAATGCACACCTGGCTGACACCTCCCATTCTACCCTCTGTAAATTTGAAGTCATCCAAAACTCTGCTGCCTGTTTTCCCAACTCTGACCAAGTCCAAATCATCCATCACCCCTGTGCTCACTGACCTACATTGGCTCCCGGTTAAGCAACACCTCGATTTTAAAATTATCTTTGTATTCAAATCACTCGGTGGCCTTGCCACACCATTTCTTTGCAATCTGCTCCACCCCCACAACTCTCCGAGCCATCTGTGCTCTTCCAATTTGGGCCTCCTGAGCACCCTGACTTTAATTGCTCCACCAATGGCAGCCACACCTTTCGCAGCCCTAAAGCTCTGGTATTCCCTCTCAATCTCTCTGCCTTACTCTTTTAAGACGCTCCTTTAAACCGAACTCCTTGGCCAAGCTTTTGGTCATCTGCACTAACATTGCCTCATGTAGTTCAATGTTAAATTTTGTTTGATAATACTGTGATGTTTTACTACTTTAGAGGTGCTATATAAATACAAGGTGTTGCTGTTATATATGTAATATTTTATTTTTCATTTGCTTACATTATCAATTTGCTGTTTTTCACTAGAAATTAGGTATTCATGAAATAAATTGGGAAAATGTCATTTTAGCATTTATTAAAAGCAATTAAAAATAAAAAAAGGAGTGGGGGAGGGGTGCTAGTCAGAATACTGTCCCCCTCACCTCTGGAGTTTGACTCCAGCCAAACTGAAGGGGTCCAACTTTTTAAAAAAATCAAGTTGAATGACATTGGTACTGTTGAATGGAGCCCTTCCCATTTCACATACCCAGTGTCAGCATCAGCATCAAACACTTCTAAATCTAGTACGTCAAAGCCAGATGTTGAGTAAAGCCAACCCCCACCTGACCGCCCCCCCCACCCCTCCACTGCATGAGTGAGTCATTTTTTTTCAGATTTCTGACAGCAGCTATCCTGTAGCCCAAGTGACAATGCCAACTAGTGCAGGTTTGTGCTTACAAGAAACTGGGTCGAGACTGCCCAAACTCAATTCACAAGGAAACCTTGCAACCAGAAACCAGAGGAGGAAGGGATTCCATCCCATCAGCCTGGGCTGGGTTTGAACCCAGTACTCAGAGGTGAAAGGCCAAAGTGAAACTCACTCTGCCACCCAGTTCCCCAAATCCAATTCAAACGGTCTCACGTCCACAGCACAAACCTGCTCATAAGCACATCAATCAGAACATGGCTAGTATGAGAAATTGGGTTATGAAAGAAAGAATTCATACTGATGCCCTTTTGAAGCACAGAATGGAGGGAGCTTTCCTCTACAATTGCCTGTGCTAACATAGTCGTGTCCGAGGCTGGCACTATGTGCTTAAGTTGAAAAATACTCTATTCCCACTTTAGACATCTATGAAAGGGAGAGAAAAACAAAAATCACCCCACAGAAACAAATTCATCATTTA
This sequence comes from Heterodontus francisci, assembly GCF_036365525.1. Classification (NCBI taxonomy): domain Eukaryota; kingdom Metazoa; phylum Chordata; class Chondrichthyes; order Heterodontiformes; family Heterodontidae; genus Heterodontus; species Heterodontus francisci. The sequence continues at coordinate 67,281,243 of NC_090396.1, forward strand.
TAGGTTCCAACCTGTAATCTACAATCTATATTGGCACTTACTATGTACTTCTATTTTCTCTACCCAGTTTAGCTACACACATCTTTTAGATGCATGTGTTCATTTCCTTAAAACAAACAAGCATATTCACATACATTTGCAAATAAGCATGTAATAAATGAAGCAGTTCTTATGTTGCCTAAAGCGCTTAATACATTTGGAAATCTTTTATCTAGGAGTAAAGACTTGACTGATAGAATTTCTATTCAACAATACAAACTCCTAATGAGTTTTAAAGTGGGGGGGGGGGGGGGGGGGGCTCTGTTATCCATAAAAACATGAGCATTTCTTCCATTCCAGTTGTGAATTGCACCAATCATGTTTACAATCTTTGTCACTTGTACAACAGAAAGTGATGGACAGCATGAACTCTTTTCTCCCCCAATACGATGATCCATGAATAAAGCATTGTAAATGAAACTACAGCCTGAAAAAAGTATCCTTTATTAATATTCCCATCAAATCTATCATTTTACTCAAGTCAGACTGCGTCCTGGCGCCCAAGACAATTTTCCTTTAAAGAGCAATCAGTCCCGTGCAGTTTGAAAAATACCCAAGTTAGACTGACATCCTAAAAATCTTCTGAAAAAGTCTTTAACAACGTACATTGGGCACATTGATGTCAAAAATAAATCACATTAGCCTAATGTCAAGCATTTCCAAATTCTGTACAAGTTTAAAAAAATTTCCCACCGCCCACCCTTGTTTACACATCATAAACGTTGACAATAGGTAAAAATTTATGTACCAGATTCTATAGTAAATTTAGTAGGTACACTAGCTATGTGTTCTGAAATATCTTACAGTGGAACAGTTTGTCATTTCCAAGAAACCAGCATGCATGGAACTGAGAAGAAACAGAGTTTTGAATGCCTACAGTAATTACAAAAACATTTTTTGCTAAAGTTTTATTTCAGATCAAATTTTACTTTTTTTAGTGTTATTTATGGAGGCATATGAAGTACAAGTTTAGAACTTGAGACGTTAACCAGGTCTCAAATATTAAACTTCTAACTTTGTTTTAGATTTACCATACACTAATTAAGTAGACAAGCAAATAGATAAGCAGTGTAATGAAAATAAGCTACATTCCACTGGAGATCTGTCGGGTGCTAAAATGGCACTGCACTGTTCACTGAATAAACCTATAAGTGCACCAAGTCTGTTCTACCTCTCTGCAAAACTGCGAATTTCCCACAAATCCAGTTCTTCCTCTGGGACCCAGGTCTCAATTATAACAGGACCAGTCTGCTTTGGGGCCTCAATCTTCTTTGGCCGTAAAGCACTAGATCGAAGACCTTTCCTCTGTGGTGTTGGAGTTTCTTTAAAATGGAAAGGTAAAAAAGGACAAAAATCATTGAACTGTTAATCAATTAGCAAATTTTGTATATTTTTTTTAAAAAATATCCACCATTACAACCTCAATCTTTATCACACATAATTGCTCTTTTTCTGCCTACAACTGGTCTCGTAAGCCAAGTGACCAAGGCAACTACATGACCAGCTGACAGATAACATCCTCTCTGAGTTAGAATAAGGCTTACCTTCACTCTCCTGCCCCCAAGCAAAGCATCCCAAATACACAAAGAGTTCCATCTAGTGGCCCAGTTAAGAGGTACCAAAATGCAATGAATAAAGACTGCCGAGGTTAAAGCATCAATAAAAAGGTTATGATTCAAAAATCTGGTTCCCACAAGCATGGTAGCCCAGCACTTATGCCAGACTGTGTTGGTATCCATCCTAGGTATCCCAGTTATTTTACAGAGCATTGAAGAAATTCACTATGGAAGGTGGAATCGACTATCCTTGCAAGAGGGTAAATAGGGCAATAGGGAATGATTTAATCTGGGGAAAATCCACACAGTAAGGCAAAGCGTGCAAGAAAAGTCCGTGGACAGGGTGGAGACAGTTACTCAAATAAGTGTTCTGTACACAGATGTACATAGTAAGTAAAACAATTGAGACCGAAGCACAAAATCAGCTAAAAGTGCATGATGCAGAAGTCATTACAGAAACCTGGCTACAAGCTGGGCATGACTGGAAGCCAAATAGTTATAGCTTTAGAAAGGGCAGGAAAACTGGGAAAGGAGGAGGAGAAGTAATATTGATAAAATACACAACAGGAGTAGAAAGGAAGGATTTCAATAAGGGGGTTCAGGCACTGAAACAATATGGGTAGAGTTAAGGAACAGAAAAGAGCATTTTTAAAAAAAAAACAACAGACCCCTGTTTCAGTAATGTAGTGGGAGGGTTGCATAAATATTGAGACCAGGAAGCATTGGTTGCAATGGCAGATTTTAATTTTTGGAGACTGGGAGAAACAGAACAGCTCAACTAGTGAAAGTAATACACTGAGAATCTAATCGGGACATTTTTCTAGAATACTGTTTTATGGCAAAGAAACAGGCTATACTGGATTTTGTGATAATTAACAAACCAGAATTTGCTAACAATCTACAGTAAAAGGAACATCTTGAATATACTGACCACAAGATGACTGAATTTGATACTCGATTTGAGGCAAAAGGGAGAGTCATAGAGATATACAGCACAGAAACAGGCCCCTTCGGCCCATTGTGTCCATGCCAGCCATCAAGCACCTATCTATTCTAATCCCATTTTCCAGCACTTGGCCCATAACCTTGTATGCTATGGCGTTTGAAGTACTCATCTAAATTCTTCTTAAATGTTGTGAGGGTTCCTGCCTCTACCACCCCTTCAGGTAGTGTGTTCCAGATTCCAAACACCCACTGGGTGAAAATGTTTTCCTCAAATTCCCTCTAAACCTCCTGCCCTTTACCTTAAATCTATGCCCCCTGGTTATTGACACCTTCGCTAAGTGAAGACGTTTCTTCCTATATACCCTATCTGTGCCCCTCATAATTTTGCATACCTCAATCAGGTCCCCCCTCAACCTTCTCTGCTCTAAGGAAAACAACCCCAGCCTATCCAGTCTCTCTTTATAGCTGAAATGCTCCAGCCCAGGCAACATTCTGGTGAATCTCCTCTGCACTGTCTCCAGTGCAATCACATCCTTCCTATAGTGTGGAGACCAGAACTGTACACAGTACTCCAGCTGTGGCCAAACTAGCGTTTTAAACAGAGTGTCTCAATCCAAGGTTTTAAATTTAAGTAAAGCAAACTTCAAAGGGATGAAAATGAGTTTCTGCACCAAAATTAGAACTAGCAACACCTTTTCAGGCTGAATGTACTGTATTCAATTGTAAAATTTGCCAAAGATGAGCTATACCTTTAGGGGTTTCAGGAACACCAATAGGACAGATAATTTTCCGAATGCAGTATTCAGAACGGATTCCATATGGACCAACATCTCTCCGCTTGATAATCTCAGTAGTAGTGATATCAGTTTCTGTGGTTTCTGTAAAGTTATAATATGGGTAAGTTTATTAATTTTTTTTCCAATGTCTACAAAATTCAGATTGGCCTTAATTATAAACGAGCAAGAGTCACCATTTAGAATTCTAGCAAAACATATCCAACACATTATCCAAAAATATTTTCTCTATATTTATGCTTTTTTGCAATTAGCTTTGTTATTAAAAATACCAAAATTGGTCTGTATTAGATATAGATGGGACTTAAGTTCCTCTGATGGTAGTTTCAATAAAGTTAGGTCTCCAACCCATTTCCCCCTAGCTCTTGGGGTGCAGTATAATGCTCTGATACTTTGCTGTGTGGCCATGTCTGTTCCATCAACCTAGACAGTGAATATAGCTGGGCTACTCGACCATGGAAGCCCCAATACCATTCTTCCAGACATTCATTTACAGACATTCGTATAGGCATATTTATTGACAGTGGTAATTTCTTAAGCCAGAATCTACTTTCTCTTCCTCAACTACAAGACAGGAACACCAAGAATACACGTAGCAGCCCGACTACTGCCCTAGCTGAGTTGTTAATTTGATGCATCCCCGAGACTAAATTTGGGATCTTCCCTATTTGAGTATTTTCAGTATCTCACCATGTAGTGCAGCTATAATATAATTTTGCTGTAAATATCAAAGCCAGTAATACTGACCTATCAAGTTTCACTAATTTTTTTAAAGTGGGATACCAATTTTGAGAGAGACAAACATGACAATTCTGTGCATCTCACTGCAAGACTGCCTGAAATCTCTCACCAATATCCTCCTAGAAGTTACTCTATAAATCCTGAATTCCACACTATGAATAAGATACTGTATAATTTTTTTTGCTGAAACATAGCATTCAAGATTCCACTACTTGTGGCATGGAACATTATATATTTTTGGATGTACTGAAAGGCACTATATAAATGCAAGTTCTTTCTTGCTGCAAATCACTATAATTTAAAACACTTTTTAAAAATTAAACTAACGAGCAACTACATAATGAAAACTTGCCATGTTGTGACGATATGAAGAAAGACTCAATTTTATTATTTTGAGGTATCTAACAGAATAGTGCGAAAAGACAAATAGCTGTAGATCCTCTTTACCAGAAGTACTGAAGAATGCAACTTTTAAATCACAGGGAGAGATGGTTTAGTGGTTCCCATACCTGTGCGTGCAGTGGTGACTCCCGATGGTGGTTTAACTGCCATGTCATCCCACCGTAAGCATGACCACAATAACCGCAACATAAGGCTGACGCCAGCTAAGGATTTCACAGTTTGCAGTCGATATCTAGGCAAAAAGATATTTGTTTAAAATACCATTAATTACCAGTAATAGACTTTACAATACAAAATTGATCACATTGAAAATGTTAAAATGGACTTAAATGTCTGCCATTAATTTCATGGTCCTACTGGTTTGTAGTTTACAAGACAATCTAAAAAAACTGCAAGGTATTTTGACAGATGAATAAAACAAAACAGATGGGAAAATACTATAACACTCTTGCTATGTACTTGCAATTTGAAAATTCTTCCTATTACCAAAACAAAACTGTAAAAGTGACCCCCTCCGCATATCAACCTTTCAAATGCTTCATATTTGTCTACATGAAATCTCAAAGGTAACATTAATTGGGAGAATTTTTATTTTGATTCACTCCAGTAGTTCCTCCCAATTGTAGGGGGACTTTAATTTTTGTATAGACTGGACAAATTAAGTTGCTAAAAGCGGTTTCACGGAACGTATCCGAGACAGTTTCCTAGAACAATGCGTTGTGGAACCAACCAGTGAAGAGGTCATTTTAGATTGTCTCTTGTGTAATGAGACTGGGTTAATTAGTAATCTCTTAACAAGGGATTCTCTGCGGAAGAGCGATCATAAGGTAGAATTTCACATATTTGAAAGTGATGCAGCTAAGTTCGAAACTAGAGTATGAAACTTAAATAATGCAAAGTATGAGGGGCGAGTTGGCTAAAGTAGATTGGGAAATTAGATTAACAGGCATGACGGTAGATGAGTAATTGCGAAGATTTAAAGAAATGTTTCACAATTCTCAATGAATATACTTTCCACTGAGAATTTTTAAAACTCCACAGGAAAAAAGCGATCCATCCATGACTAATTAAAGAGGATAAGGATAGCTATTCGATTAAAAGAGGCTTATAATGTCACCAATAAGTGTAATAAGCCAGAGGATTGGGAGAATTTTAGAAACCAGCAAAGGATGACTAAAAAAATTACTGGAGGTGAAGGGTCTAGGGGCAGTCGGCCCCATTCCTGCTCCAATTTCATAGGAACATAGGAAATAGGAAGAATAGGCCATTCGGCCCACTGAGCCTGCTCCACCATTCAAACAGATCATGGCTGATCATCTACAGTTTTCCCCACTATCCCCATATCCCTTGATGTCATCAGCATCCAGTAATTATGTTCTTATAGGAATGAAGAGTGCTGTGTCTGTGAGTGATAAAAAGCCAAGGTTTAGCAACGTGTTTGGAAAGAGTAGGAGAAAAGGATTTAAATTATGTTGCACTGGTTGGGATGATGCCAAACTTAAGTTCTAAAAGCCGGCAAATTGCAGGAAGAGGAGAAGGACTGAGAAAAGTAGCGAGTTCCATAGTAAAAGTCATTCAAATTCAAAATAATTTTTTGTCCGAGGCGCTTGGACCACATGATAAGATTCTGCTTAAATGCATATTTACTTCCTTTTTGCATATGCCCATCCAATCTTACGTTGAGTACTGCCACCTTAGTATTAAATTTTTATTGTATATTAATTGTATTTAATTGCATGCAGGTGGTGGGCACTAATTGGGGATTCACTTATGTCCCAATAAACAGACACAGTCTGAAACTATGATTGTTGGATTAGGAGGTGCATGCTTGTAATGTGCAACTCGGTAAACCAATACTTATAAAAGCATCTAAAGATTCACTACAGATCTATCCTTCATCAACTGGCTTTCTGGATTAGAACATTAAAACCCTTATAAGGCTCTTGTCGCTATATTTTGAACTGACTGTAAACCACTAGTTTATTCTGAAGGCAATGGTCAGGAAGCTATTATCCTGTGAAACAATTAACCAATAGGCACAAAAAGGAGAGGGGAATTAAAAAAAAAAGAGAAAACTACTGTACATTTCACACATAAAACACTTGAAAGTGCACTGATAGTTATGCAGACCATTTTGTGTACATTAAGATCCAGACACAGCAGATGAATGGTCAGTTGATCTGGGTGGTGCTTGAAGGAAATAGGTTTGCCAGGACACAGTATTCAGTGCATTTCATTGCACACGCTGCAAGATTTTTAATGTGCAGCTAAACAGGCAGGCAGCACTTCAGTTTATCATCTCATGCGAAGGATGGTGATGTTACAGTTTTAAGTTTTACTTATAGTTTTCTCATGCTCCACTACAAAAGCCACTTGTGAGCCCTTACTCCCATTGAGCCAGAGTGTGACTTTATACACAAAATATCTGGTTTTGCAGTTTTATCAGCAGATTGGACAGAAGCCCCTTACTATAGTAATTTATTGAATTGATCCAAGCCTTCTTTGTTCTTCCACTATCCAAAGACTAGAATACAATACTTCAGTCAAATGGAGACACTTAGGCCATGAACTGCAATCAGGATTTTTTTTCAAATAAAATTCTAAGCAGCAGCATTAAAATCAATGCATCATTTCTTTTTTGCCCGTCTCAGTTCATCTGCTGCTGAAACCCTCATTCATACCTTTGTGACTTCTAGACTTGACTATTCCAACACACCCCTGCTGGTCTCCTACATTCTGCCTTCCGTACACTTGAGGGCATCCAGAACTCTGCTGCCCATCTTAATTTACACCAAGTCCCGTTCACCCATTACACCTGTGCTCGCTGATCTACATTGGTTCCCAGTCTAGCAACATCTTGAATTTAAAATTCCTTGCTTTCAAATCCCTCCGTGACCTCGCCTCTCCCTATCTCTGTAATTTCCTCCAGCCCCATAACCCTCCAAGATATCTGTGCTCATCTAATTCTGGCCTCGCGAGCATCCCCTATCTTAACCATTCCACCATTGATGGCCACGCCTTCAGTTGCCTCGATCCTGAGCTGTGGAACTCCCTCCCAACAATCCCCCACGCCTCTACCTTCCTGTCCTCCTCCAAGTCCTTCCTTAATGCCTACCTTTAATATCTCCTTTTGTGGCTCAGTGTCATATTTGGTTTTATAATGGTCCTGTGAAGTGCCTTGGGATGTGTTATTACGTTAAAGGCGCTATAGAAATATAAGTTGTTGTTACAAAGCTTTTAGCTTGTATCTCTTTGAAAACACATTAATGAAGTGCTTAATACTTCACTAACTCTTGCAGTACTACCAAACCTGAAGCTGTGTCTATAACATAAACCTTACACTTGCGATTTCATCGAGTTGTCATGGAGTTTCTACATGCCATCTTCACACAGTGCAGTAGGATCTGAAGCACTGGATGTTAGCTGTCAGGAAGACACTTTTAATCCACTTAAGTTTAAAACTGGGAAACAAGAAAACAAAAGATGTCTCCCAAACTGAACAACTTGCCTTTATGTAGTGCTTTTAATAAAGCAAAAGCATCCTAGACGCTTGACAGGAGTGTTATTAGACAGAATTTTACACCGAGTCACATAATCAGTTCTTAGGATAGGTGAACAAAGCCCGATCAAAAAGGTAGGTTTTAAGGAATGAGAGATAGAGAGGTATAGGGAGGTAGTTCCAGAGCTTTGGGCCCAAGCAGCTGAAGGCACAGCCAGCAACAGTAGAACAATGAAAATTGGGAATGTACAAAAGGTCAGAGTTGGAGGACTGACGAGAACTTGGAGGTTTGTAGGGCTCGAGGAGTTTAGAGATAGGCAGGGGTAAGGCCATGAAGGAATTAGGAGCCTATTTTGCCATTCATTGAGATCATGGCTTATCTATGACCTAACTCCACAAACTTGCCTTTGCCCCATATCCCTTAATACCTTTGATTAACAAAAATCCATCAATCGTTGAATTAAAATTAACAATTGATCTAATATTAACTGCTGGTTGTGGAAGAGAATTCCAAACTTCTAAATTATAGAAAATTTACAACACAGAAGGAGGCCATTTGGCCCATCGTGTCTGTGCCAGTTGACAAAGAGCAACCCAATCTAATCCCACCTTCCTGCACTAGATTCATAGCCTTGCAGGTCATAGCTCTTCAAATAGACATCTAAGTTTTTTTTTAAATGTGGTGAGAGTTTCTGTCTCTACCACCCTTTCAGGCAGTGAGTTCCAGGTCCTACCACTGTCTAAGTGAAAAGATGTTTCTTATTTCCCCTCTAATCCTTTATCCCCATTTACTCTATCTAGGCCCCTTATAATTTAATACACCTCAATCAAGTCACCCCTCAGCCTTCTCTGTTCCAAGGAAAATAACCCCAGCCTATCCAATCGTTCCTCTTAGCTAGTCCTGGCAACATCGTGGTAAATCTGCTCTGCACCCTTTCTAGTGCAATCACAGCTTCCCTGAAATGTGGTAACCAGAACTGTATGCAGCACTCAAGCTGTGGTCGAACAAGTTTTGTATACAGTTCTAGCATAACCTCCCTGCTCTTATAGCCGATGCCTCGGCTAATAAAGGAATGCATGCCCTATACCTTCCTAACCATCTTACTGGCCTGTCCTGCTATCTTTAAGGATCTGTGGACATGAACTTCAAGGTCACTCTGTTCCTCCACACTACTCAGTATCCTCCCATTTATTGTGCATTCCCTTGCCTTGTGGCACCTCCCAAAAGGCATTACCTGACACTTTTCTGGATTGAACTGCATTTTCCACTTTTCTGTCCAACTGACCAAACCATCACTATATTCCTGCAGTCTAAAGCTTTCCTCCTCACTAACAACCACATAGACAATTTTTGTATCACCTCCAAACTTCTTTATCATGTCCCCTACAATTGAGTCTAAATCATTAATATAGATTACAAAAAGCAAGCAACCTAGTACTGAGCCTTGCAGAACCCCACTGGTGAAAGCCTTCCATTCTCAAAACACCTGTCAACCATTACCCTTTGCTTCCTGCCACTAAGCCAATTTTGGATACAATTTGCCACTTTCCCTTGGATCCCAAGGGTTTTCACTTTATTGCCCAGCCTGCCATGTGGGACCTTCTCAAAAGCCTTATGAAAATCCATGTAGACCACTTCCACCTTACTGCCCTAATCAACCCTACTTATCACCTCCACAAAAAATTCAATCAAGTTAGTCAGATGTGACTTTCCCATAACAAATCCATGTTGATTTTGCTTGATTAATCTGTACCTTTCTAAATGGGGGTTTATAATGTTCCTCAGAATTGTTTCCAATAATTTGCCACAATTGAAGTTAAGCTAACTGGCCTATAATTACTCTTCTTTTAACAGCAATCTGGGATATATTTCATCCAGACCTGGCAATTTATCTACTTTCAAAGACTTCAAACCCTTTAATACTTCCTCTCTTACAATGTTTATCGCATCCAATATTTCACACCCTTCCTCCTCAACTAAGATGCCTCTTTGTGAAGACAGCCACAAAGTATTCATTAAGAACCATACCCACATTTTCCGCCTCCACACATAGGTTACCTTTTTGATCCCCAGTAGGCCCTACTATTTCCTTAGTTATCCTCTTGCGCTTTCTGTATTTGCAAAACATCTTTGGATTTTCTTTAATTTTACTTATCAGTATTTTTCTGTGGCCTCTCTTTGCTTTCTTAATTTCACTTTTAATTTCATCCCTACATTTTCTGTACTCTTCTTGGCTTTCTGCAGTATTAAGCTCTCTGTGTCTGAAGTAAGCTTCCCTTTGTTGCCTCATCTTATCCTCTATGTACCTAGTTTCCAGAGGGCTCTAGATTTGACTGTCCCAACCCATTTCATTGTGGGAACATGTTTACACTGAACGCCTTGACTCTCCTTCTTGAATGCCTCCTATTGCTTCGAGTACCTTCAAGTAGCTGCTTCCAGTCCACTTTTGCTAAATTGCTTTCAGCCTAGTAAAATTGGCCTTCCCCCAATTTAGAACCGTTACTCCTATTTTATCTTTGGCCTTTTGCACAAAGATGCTCAATTTGACTGAATTACGATCACCATCACAAATGTGCCACAAAACTAACACTGATACTCCTAACACCTAGCCAGCTTCATTCTTTGAAATTAAATCCAGAATTGCCCCCTCTCTTGTTGGGCTTGCCACGTACTGGCTAAAAAAAGTTCTCCTGAATTCAATTTAGGAATTCTGTTCCCTCTGTGCCTTTTTACACTGCATGTATCTAAATTATTAACCCATTATCACTGCTTTATTGATTCTGCATTTGTCAGAAATTTGCCTACAGATTTGCTGTTCCATCTCCCTTGGACTGTTTCAGGCTCACAGCAGTGTGCTCCTTTTTTCTTCCTTTAGTTCAATCCAGCTAGCCTCATTTGATGATCCCTCTAACAAATCATCCCTCTCATGGCTGTAACTGTTTCTTTAATCAATATCACCCCCCCCCCCCCCCCCCCACCTTTTTTATCCCCCTCTCTAATGTCTGAAACCCTGTAACCAGGAACATTAAGCTGCCATTCCTGCCCCTCTCCAAATCATGTTTCAGTAATAACTACAAAAAAAATCATGCTTCCACATGTTAATCTGTGCCCTCAGCTCATCTGCCTTACTCACTATGCATTTAGGTATATGCCATTAAGCACAATCAGACTCATTTTTTGTCTATTTTCCAACCTTTGCTCTGCCTTTCAAACTTACTTGCTAACTTTCTGCCTTCTGTTTCAGCTCTGTTTTTCTCCCTTCTGAATCCATGCTCAGCTTCCTATCCCCCTGCCTGGCTAGTTTAAACTCTCAACAGCACTTGCAAACCTGCCCACAGAGATATTGGTCCTGGCCCTGTTCTATACTCCTTAACGTGTAAAAGTTTTTCCAAATTTCACTCCTGAAAGGTCCAATTCTAATTTTTTGATGTCTTAGGCTCCCCACCTAGCGGAAATAGTTTCTCTCTAGCTACTCTATCGGTTTCCCTTAATATCTTGAAAACTTTATTAAATCACCACTTACTCATCTAAATCCCAGGGAACATAATCCTGGTTTGTGTAATCTCTCCTTGTAATTTAACACGGTGTCCAAGTATCATTCTGGTTAAATCTACACTGCAATCTTTCCAAGGACAATATATACTCAATAAGCTGTGGCACCCAGAACTGCTCTCAGTACACCAGGGCTCAGCAGGGCTTTGTATAGTGGAGCTTGACTTCTACCCTCTCGTGTTCTCGTCCTCTAGATATAAATGCCAGCATTCCATTAGCCTTTCTGATTATCTTCAGTAAGCGTTCATGATATCTTAATGATTTATGTACCATGACCCTCAAGTCTCTTGGGACCGCCACTGTTTCTAGCTTTTCACCATTTAGAAAGAACTCTGTTTTATCCTTTATAGGTCCAAAGTGGATGGCCTCACATTTTCCTACATTGAAATCCACTTGCCAGTTTTGCCCATTCACTTAATTTATCAATATTTCTTCATAATTATATGCTTCCATCTATACGGTTTACAACGCCACCTAACTGTGTCATCGGCAACTTTGGATATGTGGCTTTCCATCCCATCATCTAAGCAATTAATAAGGTTGAGGCCCCAAAATAGTTCCTAGCAGTATCCCATGAATCACATCCTGCCTATTATGGTACCTGCCCATTATCCCTATTCTCTGTCCCCTTTGCTCAGCCAATTTCCTGACAACTTGAATCATCTGCCTTTAATTCCATGAGCTCCAACTTTAGTTAATTGTCTCTTATGAGGAACTTTATCAAAAGTCTTCTGGATGTTCACAAACATCCACAGACATGGCCCTGTCCATTTCTTTAGTCACTTCTTCAAAAAATATAATCAGGTTCATCAGCATGACCTACTCTTTACAAATCCACACTGGCTGTCACTGATCAGCTGACAATTTTCAAGGCATTCAGTCAACCTATCCTTAATTATCGACTCTAGTAATTGTCAGATATCAGATGTTAGGCTAATCTATGAATCCCTGGTTTTCCCTCTCTCACTTTTCTTAAATAGCAGGGTGACATGTGCAATTTTTTAATCAAAAAAAAAACGGTTCAAGAATTGAGAGAACTTTGCAAGTTTATTGTTGGGCCATCTGCAATGTTCTCACCTACTTCCTTTAAAACCCTAGGATGGAAACCATCTGGTCCTGGAGAATTGTCACTCTTTAGTGCCATTATTTCCTGAATTAGTGATGTTTTGCTTATGTTAATTTTGGTGAGTCCCTGTTCCTGATTCAATATTAGTTTCCTTGGGATGTCTGGCATGCTGACCTCTTCTTCAACTGTAAATACTGACGATATTATTCAAACGTCTGCCATTTCCTCATTTTCATTAGTATCAGTTATCTGTTTTCAAGGATCCCACATTGCTCTTGACCACCCTCTTTTTCCTAATGTAACTGTAAAAAAATATGGTGTTACAAAGGAATTTGAATCTGTACAATCAAATTGAAATGATCCATTTCATTCATTTGAAAGACTGCAGGACATCATGAGTTACGAAACATTTTACCTTAAATTTGACTGATTTCAGGACAAAGTAATCAGCCAACATTGAACAGCTCCTACTTGTTTTGCAGTGAAAATAATGGACAGGAATAATGCCTTTGTAGCGACATTTTACATACCAGATGATGTTCATCCTCTCCAGCATGTGCAAGAACAAGTTAAGTAGTAACCAAAACTAGAGTGACCAACTACATCTCAAATAGATAAAATACATACACTTTAACATCTGAATTATGGCAGAACACTTATCTGTCACAAGCACCTCCAACAACATACTTCAGTAATGCATTGATGGGTCAGCCTAGTTTATGTGCTTGAGTCTGAATGCAGGGCTGGAACTCGACCTGCAGACTCGGAGGTGGAGTGCTGCCAACTGAGCCAAGTTGACATAAGCAAGGAGTTACCGCTAAGAATTATTACTATATTCAATCATTTTATTTGACAGGTGGGTCAAAGCACAAAACACTAATTATTCTGTGACTATAAGGATTTCATAGGAGATGAGAAAATATTTGGCACTCATCAAAAGAGGAGGTAATGCCACCGCTTTTATTCCTATTATCATGCATTGGCTAGTGCTTTAAAAAAAAAACCAACTCCAATCTATCAGTGGCCTTTAGCGTAAGCTTCACAAGAGCATGCCCTGCTGCACCATTATGCAATTTTTCCATATTTAACAGGAGCCAGACCGTGACCTTAGTATCAGCTTATGCTGCACACCTGTACCAAAACAAACTTTGAAATTACTTGAAGTTTGGCATATGAGAAAGAAGAACTTAAATCCTGCCACAATGGGCTGAATTTGAATTCAGATTTCAGAAGTGAAAGGACAGGGTGCTAATCCACTACACATTGCAAGCCACAGAAATCGATGCATAGGACGCCATACCTAGCAAGAGAAAGGTTTGCTAACTGTCTTATATCTAACCTGGGGTTGGGGTGAAAAGCACATCCTAATAAGATCAATGCCTTCAAACAAAATCCAAGCTCATCAAGGAAGACTAGCCTATGGACACAGATCCAGAGGTTTACAAAAATGGGACTGGGAAGTAAAAGCAAGAGAAAAAAGGTGGCAAAAGTGTGTCTGAAAACTGTAGTCATAACCATTATCCTCTGGTAGGAAAGACCAAGCCTAGATCAAACCACACAATCACCTCCCCTGCTGGTAATCCAACAGTTTCCATGTTGTGTTTCAGCAAGTGAGGAGTGGAGGAGAACCACCTCCTTCTACTGGACAGATCCATTAATCACAGCTCTGTCAACTTCAATGGTAACAGAATTAGAGAATTTTCCATCTAACTTGCTGTCCTGCCTCCTGGGCTTTTCACCAAAAATATACTGGATATTCCACCTCCCACCCACCAAACAACAAAAAAAAAAGCACAAAGGTTGAACTTTGGGTTTCTGGTATTGTTGACAGATATAAGCTCTGTGTGGCTGCAGCACCATCCCACACATGAGAAAAAAGGTTACAGAAAACTGTAAGAAGAAGAAAATTCTCATGTATCGATCAGACAGAATGTGTGCCAACATGGAGTCAAAGTAACCTGCAAAAGGGCATATGGCAGAATTTCAGAAAGCACACTAGGATATCTTGCCAGCAGGGCGAAGAGCAATGAAAATGAAGAATCAGTAGAGAATAAAGCACAGAAAAAGTGGAAAACTGCAAGCAGGAACATATAGAATCCAGGTAAATTAAATCTTTGTATTCCAAAAGCAAGAAAGGATGGGTTGCAAAAAGGAATCAGTTTGATTCATCAACCATTTTAAGAATTTTACTGCACAATTGTTCTAAAAATTGGTAGTTACCAGCATGAAAAAGCTAGCAAGACTAATCTAAACACTACTTACCTATTAACTTACATGAAATCTCTTGAGCTTTGAGATTCATTCATCCTTTAGCTGCCCAAAATTAAAAACACAAGCTTGCTATAGTAAAAGAACAGCAAACGAGCAGTGTAATTGCAAATTGGGGGAATTATTCACGTGTGAAAGGCCTACACAACTCATGTGAGAGGCTTTCATACCCATGATAAAGCAGCTCCCTTGATGGCTGAAGCTGGTTAAAATCCATGCGTAGCTGAACCAGACAACAAAGTTCTCAGGTTCAGCCTACTATTCGTTCCTGCGTTGGCTGACCTCAGCTAGAGTCGATAAAGGGGCATTAGAATTGGCCTTGAGGCATGGAACTAAGGAGGGAAAAATAATAGTGTTTGTACTTTGGCTGAAAGTGTACCTGTGAGGGGCATGTGATGATCGGATCAAGCTTAATCATTGATTATTTTCAAGAGAGGGAGCGATAAACCTTTCAATACCAAGTGAATCAAGGGATATGGGGATAAGGTTGGAAAGTGAAGTTGAGGTAGATCACGAGCCATGATCTTAAATGAATGGTGGAGCAGGCTGGAAAGGCCAAATGGCTTACTGCTGCTCCTATTGCCTGTGTTGTGTCCTTAGCAGTGAGAGTCGAGCAATCAAATAGCCTGCCAGCTTTCAATATTTAAGCACATACATGAATAATGGCTACTTGGATGAACTAGTAAAGGGCTGCCAGCCTCATGGGATTATATCACATCAAGAGTCAACGGCAAGAGGGAAAAAATGGGGAGAAAACTGGCAAAACATTTAATGGGATAACCATTCCAGAGTACTAACATTAGTCAGGAATGGGAAGAAAGCTTACTTGGAAAATGAAGTCCAAATATCACCTGTACAGCAACTACTGTTATTAACAGCTTTAAGAGTTAACTTAGAATACCTCCACGCAATGCCAAATGTTGGTCTCGGTGATGGATATGGCCAGATGTCCAGTGCAGGTTTTGCATTGTAATTAAATCCTGGAACCTCTCGAATCCCAGATCGTCTGGCTAATTTTCGTAGATCATCATTGGGCAAGACAAATATGCTCTTCTTGCTGCTTTTGGTGATAAATTTACGGTATGAAGGCAGGGCTGTGCCAGACCTGGTCTTTTTGGGCCGACAAAACCGCATCAGTTTAACTTTGTCCTTGGTGGAATATTCTTTACTTACAGTCATGGTGGTTGTTGACATCCCACCTGGAGTGGCCACACAATCAGTCACTGTGGTTGTGACAACAGTTTTTTCTGTGACTGTCACGGCATCTACTGTATTGTCTAGTTTTGGTGAGGTCACTTTTGTGAATGTTGTGGTTGTGGTTGTTGTTGAAGAAACAGCACAGTTCTTAATACAGGACGTCACTGATGGAATATTGCTCTGGGGAGAAGAAGCCTCAGCTACACTAACAACAGTTTTAGATTCTGTGGAAATGGTTGTAGTTGTGGTGGTCATTTTAGTAATGACCGTTTTAACCCCATGATCCCCACTGATACCACCCACTTCACTTTCCGATTGTATCCCGTTTTGCTCACTGAAGCTCTTGCTCAAAGTAGAGTCTGCTACAGAAATAAGGGGTGGAGATGCAGCTTTTTTATGCAGCTGTCCCTCTATTTCCAATAGTTGCATTTTATTTTCATTCTCTGACGATTTATCCGAGGTAACGTTTAAAAGTCCCGAAGCTTTGGAAGAATTTACTACCTCCGAAATATTAACTAATCTAGGTTCGTTTACTTGCGATAGTGCACAATCTAGCCTGGGTGCCTTCACCTGTGCAACTGCTTCATCCAGCCTGGGTGCCTTAACCTGTGGGACTGCATCATCTAGCCTGGGTGCCTTTATCTGTGGGACTGCATCTAACCTGGACGCCTTTACCTGTGGGACTGCATCAACTAGCCTGGATGCCTTTACCTGTGGGACTGTATCAACTAGCCTGGGTGCTTTAACCTGTGGGACTGCATAATCTAACCTGAGTGCCTTTACTTGTGGGACTGCATCATCCAGCCTGGGTGCCTTTACCTGTGAGATTGCATCATCTAACATGGATGCCTGCACCTGTGGGACAGCATCAACTAAGCTGGGTGCCTTCACCTGTGGGACTGCCTCATCAAACATGGATGCCTCCACCTGTGGGACTGCCTCATCTAACCTGGGTGCCTTTACCTGTGGGACTGCCTCATCCAACTTCAGTGCCTTTAGCTGTGGGGCTGCCTCATCTAACCTGGGTGCTTTTAACTGTAGCACTCCACGATCATTATCTGTTATTACACCATCATAAACCTTTGAATGAGCAGCTGTTAAAATTTTTCCTTCTATTCTAATTGGTTTTTCCTCGAGGTCACCCATGGTAATATCTCCATTCATGACTAGCTTAACTACTGGCTCTTTTGCTGATGATTTTATTTCATTTTCAGGGTTTACTTTGGTGCTGCTCTTTTCCTTAAGGCATTCTATGTTATTAACAGCAACAGCATCAGATGCTTCAGATGGCACCAATTCAGAGTTTTTCATTACAACAGCTGATTTAGATTCTACAACATCTTTGCCATTAACCTGATCAACAGGGTGCCGATTTTCTAGTTTGTTTTCTGCTGCTTCCATTTCAGAAATCCTATTTTCCGCACAGCCATCTGTGTCCATCTTTTCAAGGCATCTATTTTCAATAATATTGCTTTCCTTGTAGACAGGGAATTCTTTAATACCATTTTCCTCAACAATCATTGGTCCACCACATTTTTCAGAAATTGCTTCATTGGTTTGAGGATCTATTTTTTCAGGATATATAATTCCAAGAATCTCTTTATTTGCCTTAATTTCAGATTTGCTTTTTTCACTGTTTTCATCTGTCTCCATGGGATCACCACCATCTACAGCAACACCCACTTCCACCTTTGTGTTTAGGTTGCCATGGTTTCCTTCTCCTACCACTGGCTCACAGATCTTCTCCACACTCTCGTTTTTCACATCTGAACTATGAGTTACAGAACTTTTTCCCAGATCCAATTGCCCAGTATTGCCTTCGGCACCGTTTTCCTTGCTTTTTAAATCCAGGTCCTTGGTTTCACCTCCCGAGACCAACGATTCATTATTCTCAGTGGTCTCCTTGGTATGTTTTTGGTTAGACTCTGCATCAACACCCGAATCCTTCAACAGTGTTAAAATTGGATCCTTTTCTTGGGTCAAGACTTTATTTTTCTCAACAGTGCTTTCTTGAACTGATCTCATTGAGCTTTCAAAGGTGGTCTTTGGAGAGATCTGGCCCACACGTCCTTTTCCCTGCACTACTGATTCGGGCTTATTCTGAAGACAGTTTCCAGCCTGATCAGATTTCTGTGGTTCAGTTATGGTTTTCCGTTCATTTTTCGGCAATTTCATTAAGGCTTCTTGTTTCAGTTTCTCTTGACGTTGCTTCTCCTCCATTGTAAACTGTTTTACTCGCCGATCCAACAATCCATCTAATTTAGATGTTTTTACTCTCTTTTTATACCAAGTCCTCAGTTGAAAGGCCTCACTCACATTGATGAGATCAGTAGAGATAAACTTTTCCTCTTCTTGCAAGTTGGATTCATTTTTGGTCTCTTCCAAATTCATTGGTTCCACCTTTATTAACTTATCACCATCTGTTGTGATATTTTCATTATTCTCTAAAACAAAATAAAGTACAATTAACAGTTGCACCAGGAGTTACATAATGCCCTCTCGATGTTTACTAACTGACATTTCCCATTCAGGTCATACACCAATCTAATGAAATGACCCTGGTGACACCTTAGTGCTAACGAGCCTCCCCAGAGTGAGTCATCCAGGTTTGCCCAGAGACAAAGAGCTTTCCACAAAAAGGCTGGGGAATAAAATAGGAGAGTCAACTAACTTCATGCTAGTGCCTCTGAGTGTCCAACTTAAAGACAACACAGACATAAGGGGGCGGCACAGTGGCGCAGTGGTTAGCACCACAGCCTCACAGCTCCAGCGACCCGGGTTCAATTCTGGTGCTGCCTGTGTGGAGTTTGCAAGTTCTGCCTGTGACTGCATGGGTTTTCGCCGGGTGCTCCGGTTTCCTCCCACAGCCAAAGACTTGCAGGTTGATAGGTAAATTGGCCATTATAAATTGCCCCTAGTATAGGTAGGTGGTAGGGGAATATAGGGACAAGTGGGGATGTGGTAGGAATATGGGATTAGTGTAGGATTAGTATAAACGGGTGGTTGATGGTCAGCACAGACTCGGTGGGCCGAAGGGCCTGTTTCAGTGCTGCATCTCCAAATAAATAAAAATAAATAAATAAACTTTGAAGGGGTCTGGCTGCCAGATGGTTGGATAGAAAACTGGATTCATTGGTATAACATCCAATCTCTTTACTTGATTATGTTCATCAGTGGGTCCCAATCCCACACCAAAATTAAAATACCAACATTCTGAGCTAATTCCCTGGTTTTACTCCAGAACATTAAATATTAATTTGAAAATTGCAAAGTAAAAAATGTACTGTCAGGCCAAAAAGCCAATATATTTTAATGATTTGAAAATCTACTTTAAAATCTTAGTTCAAGAAAAATATGCCCCTGTTATCTAATGAACTGAGGTTAAAGATTACTGGCATATGTATAAATATTCAGTTTTAAAAACATTTACAAATGATTGAGTGAATGTGGTATTAGATATGATATTTTTAGAATTATTACAAAATAGAAAACTTGCAATTGTCAAAGTTACTGAGAAAAAAAGAACCAAACTGTTGGCAAAATTCTCTCAGACATCCCAATCTAATTAACTTCTTTTTGACAAAGTTTCATTGAATTGTTATATAACCAAGAATGAGTTACACTAACCAAGGCCATTTAAACACAAGTGGATTTTTGTTGACAAAGTCAATTTTATTTTCTTTTTGGCCTACTTTAATTGATTTAATTACAACATTTCTGGATTAAAATAACATCCAGTGTTCCAGTAAGTCAGAGGATACAGTACACATGGTACATATTTCAGTTTCTTCTTAGCTATTTTAATTACTTTCATCTAACTTGGTTGAGAAAATATTAACTCTAGATACAAACTACATTAATGTGCAATTTGAACAGTGGTTTCAGTGACATCACTGCACTAACTTCACACTGCCTGCTCATATTCATAGAGTCATAGAGTTATACAGCACAGAAACAGGCCCTTCGGCCCATTGTGTCTGTGCCAGCCAAGTACCTATCTATTCTAATCCCATTTTCCAGCACTTGGCCTGTAGCCTTGTATGTTTATGGCGTTTCAAGTGCTCATCTAAATACTTCTTAAATGTTGTGAAGGTTCCTGCCTCTACCACCCCTTCAGGCAGTGTGTTCCAGATTCCAACCACCCACTGGGTTAAAGTTTTTTTTCCTCAAATCCCCTCACCTTAAATCTATGCCCCCTGGTTATTGACACCTCCACTAAGGAAAAAAGTTTCTTCCTATCAGGGCGGCACAGTGGCGCAGTGGTTAGCACTGCAGCCTCACAGCTCCAGTGACCCGGGTTCAATTCTGGGTACTGCCTGTGTGGAGTTTGTAAGTTCTCCCTGTGTCTGCGTGGGTTTCCTCTGGGTGCTCCGGTTTCCTCCCACATGCCAAAAGACTTGCAGGTTGATAGGTAAATTGGCCATTATAAATTTCCCCTAGTATAGGTAGGTGGTAGGGAAATATAGGGACAGGTGGGGATGTGGTAGGAATATGGAATTAGTGTAGTATAAATGGGTGGCCGATGGTCGGCACAGACTCGGTGGGCCGAAGGGCCTGTTTCAGTGCTGTATCTCTAACTAACTAACTATCTATGCCCCTCATAATTTTGTATACCTCAATCAGGTCCCCCCTCAGCTTTCTCTGCTCTAAGGAAAACAACCCTAGCCTAGCAGTCTCTCTTCATAGCTGAAATGCTCCAGCCCTGGCAATATCCTGGTGAATCTCCTCTGCACCCTCTCCAGTGCAATCACATCCTTCCTATGGTGTGGTGACCAGAACTGTACACAGTACTCCAGCTGTGGCCTAACTAGCGTTTGTACAGCTCCATCATAACCTCCCTGCTCTGATATTCTGTGCCTCAGCTAATAAAGGCAAATATCCCGTATGCTTTCCTAACCACCTTATCTAACTGTGCTGCTGCCTTCAGTGATCTAGGACAAGTACACCAAGGTCCCTCTGACCCTCTGTACTTCTTAGGGTCCTACCATCCAATTATATTCCCTTGTCTTGTTAGTCCTCCCAAAATGCATCACCTCTCACTTCTCAGGATTAAAATCCATTTGCCACTGCTGCGCCCATCTTAGCAGCCTATAATAACGTCCTGTAATCTAAGGCTTTCCTCCTATTTACAACACTACCAATTTTCGTGTCATCTGTGAACTTACTGATCATACCTCCTATATTCACATCTAAATCATTAATGTACACTACAAACAGCAAGGGTCCCAGCACCATTCCCTGCAGTA
Source organism: Heterodontus francisci (assembly GCF_036365525.1). Lineage (NCBI taxonomy): Eukaryota > Metazoa > Chordata > Chondrichthyes > Heterodontiformes > Heterodontidae > Heterodontus > Heterodontus francisci. The sequence continues at coordinate 67,302,549 of NC_090396.1, forward strand.
CACCACTGGTAACAGGCTTCCACTCGCAAAATCAACCCTCGACCGTCACCCTCTGCCACTAAGCCAATTTTGGATCCAATTTGCCAAATTGCCCTGGATCCCATGGGCTCTTACCTTCTTGACGAATCTCCCTTGCGGGACCTTACCAAAAGCCTTACTGAAGTCCATGTAGACTACATCAACTGCTTTACCCTCATCCACACATCTAGTCACCCCCTCCAAAAATTCAATCAAGTTTGTTAGACACGATCTCCCCCTGACAAAGCCATGCTGACTATCCCTGATTAATCCCTGCCTCTCCAAGTGGAGATAATCCTGTCCCTCAGAATTTTTTCCAATAGTTTCCCTACCACTGATGTTAGCCTCACTGGCCTATAATTACCTGGTTTATCCCTGCTACCCTTCTTGAATAATGGTACCACATTCACTGTCCTCCAGTCCTCTGGTACCTCTCCTGTGGCCAGAGAGGATTTGAAAATTTTCTCAAAGCCCCTGCTATCTCCTCCCTTGCCTCACATAGCAGCCTGGGATACATCTCTTCTGGGCCTGGGGATTTATCCACTTTTAAGCCCACTAAAACAGCTAATATTTCCTCCCTTTCAATGCTAATTTGTTCAAGTATATCACAATCCCCCTCCCTGATCTCAACACCTACACTGTCCTTCTCCATAGTGAACACAAATGAAAAGTAATCATTTAAAACCTCACCTATGTCTTCCGGCTCCACACACAGATTGCCACTTTGGTCCCTAATGGGCCCTACTCTTTCCCTGGTTATCCTCTTGCCCTTAATATACTTACAAAATGTAAATTTCATGTACATATTATTATGCACTTCAATAGAATTATACTACACAAGTGACAAATTTATCTTTCAAACAGAAAATTATATTTCTATAAACACAAGATTTATTCTTGTGTGTATTCTGGAAAATAGCGCTTTGCTACACAGTGGTACAGCTCACTGGAGCTCTCCCAATCCATGCCACATGGCTGTAAGACATTGGACTGCCACACACTTGGTACATCATTAAATTCACAAGAAACAGCAGGGAGCAGGGGGTTACTCATATGCCTCCATTACACCAAAGTGGCACATTTCTAGGAATAAATCAGTAAATTCATCAACGTGGCTAGGGTTAGTGCTAAATGCAGGAAATGTAATGGGGAATGCATTGAATGGAAATAACTTGGGTTTAAAAACAATATGCCTTTGTTAGTAATGAGTGGTTGTCTGGTGTCACTAAGTTACATGATCCGTGCATGTAACACAGTTACCTTTCTTTTCAGTTTGTTGTGACTCAAGATTTGTATCAATTTCCATTACTTCCTCCTTTTCTTCTACTTTTTCTTCCTCTTCTGATTTTATCTCAAATGACTTGTCTGTGACTGTGTCATTCTCTGGCAAATCCTTAGAGTCTTGAGATGATTGATGTGTCTTACAGGTTTCAGACTCTGTTTTTAATGTCGAAAAGTACTCATTTTTATCCAGTTCTGAATTATCTTTCAGCGCACCTAAAAAGTTAACAAAATAGTTCATATTTTAGACAAATGTACCTGTGTCTTCGTACCATGAGCTTTAATAACAAATGCACAAAATCAACTTGAATTGTAATAACAATCAGTATCAAATAGCAGTGGAATAGCTTACTCTAAGAACAACAATTTGTAATTATATAGCATTATTACTTTAAACACAAAGGACTGGTAAATTTGCATTAACTGCAAAATGTTTAGTTGCAGCTTTATCTTGGAAGATTTGGATACTGAAAAGTATATGTTTTCACACAAGAATTTTCCGAACAGGGAATGTCAACATACTAGCAAAGACAAATTCAGTCTTCTAAATTCCTTTCTGTTATAGGAGGAAAATTGTTAAAATATTCATGCATATAGGATGTGCGATGGGAGGGGAGGAGGGAAGAAAAGAATTTCGTCTTTACTTTTGGAGATACGAAGGAAATACTCGGGAACCAAGGGACCTGTAAAAATGAGGAACTGAAAGTAATTAGAAAGTAAAGAGGTAGTATTCGAAAAATTAATTGGATTGAAAATTGAAAAATCCCCTGGACCAGATGAGTTACATCCCAGAGTATTGAAGGAGGTGGCTATAGAGATAGTAGATGCATTGGTGGTTATCTTTCAAAATTCTATAGATTCTGGAAGGGTTCCTGCAGACTGGAACACAGCAAATGTAACCCCACTATTTAAGAAGAGAGCGAGAGAGAAAATGGAGAACTACAGAACTGTTAGCTTGACATCAGTAGTAGGGAAAATGTGAGAATCTATTATAAAGGATGAGATAACTAGACACATGGAAAATAATATGATTGGGCAGAGTCAACATGGATTTATGAAAGGGAAACATGTTTGACAAATCTGTTGGGAGTTTTTTTTATACGACCATACGAATTAGGAGCAGAAGTAGGCCATTCAGCCCATCGAGCCTGCTCCACCATTTAATAAGATCATGGCTGATCTGTTTCTGTCTCGAAATTCATCTTTGTCCCTAATAGGCCCCACCCCACCTCATACCACCCGCTTACTGGTAGAGGATTTTTGGGTTACCTTTTATGTTAACTGCCATTCTATTCTCATATTCTCTCTTTGCCAGTCTTATTTTCCTCTTCACTTCCACTCTCAACTTATTCTATTTGGCCTGGTTCTCACTTGAAGAATTCACCTGACATGCATCATACACCCTCTTTTTTAGTTTCATATTCTCTATCTCCCTTGTCATCCAAGGAGCCCTGGCTTTGGTTCCCTGGCCTTTCCCTTTTGTTGGAATATACCTAACCTGTACCTGAAATATCTTTTTTTTTAAAAATCACCCATTGCTTTGTTGCAGTTTTTCCCTGTCAAACTTTGGTTCCATGTTACCCTGGCTAGATGCCCTCTCATCCCACTGAAGTTAACCCTTTTTCAATTTAGTGTTCTACTTTAGATTGCTCCTTGCTCTTCTCAATTACTAATTTAAACCTCATGATACAATGATCTTACCCAAGTATTCTCCCTTAGACACTTGGTCCACTTGACCCACCTCATTCACCAGCACCAGATTCAGCAATGCCTCCTTCCTAGTTGGACCAGAACATACTGGTCAAGAAAGTCCTCCTGAACACATCATTTTGAGGATGTTACTTGGAGCATAGATAAAGGTGAACCAGTGGATGTGGTGTATTTTGATTTTCAGAAGGCTTTTGATGAGGTCCCACACAGGAAGTCAGTGAACAAAATTAGAGCACATGAGATTGGGGGTAATGTACTATTGATTGCGAATTGGTTAACAGACTGAAAGCAAAGTAGGAATTAACGAGTCATTTTCAGGATGGCAGGCTGTTGCTAGTGGGGTACCACAAAGATCAGTGCTTGGGCCATAGCTGTTTACAATCTATATGAATGATTTGGATATGGGGACCAACTGTAATATTTCCAAATATGCAGATAACACAAAACTAGGAGGAAGGTTAAGTTGTGAGGAGGATACAAGGAGGCTTCAAAGGGATTTGGACAGGCTAAGTGAATGGGCAAGAACATGGCAGATGGAATATGTGAATAAGTATGAAGTGATCCATTTTGGTAGAAAAAAACAGAAAGGCAGAGTATTTCTTCAATGGAGAGGGGCTGGGAAGTGTTGATGTCCAAAGAGATCTGGGTGTCCTTGTTCATGGGTCACTAAAAGCTAGTATGCAGGTACAGCAAACAATTAAGAAGGCAAATGGTATGTTGGCCTTCATTGCAAGGGGATTTGAGTACAGGAGTAAAGATGTATTGATTCAGTTGTATAAAGCCTTGGTGAGACCTCACCTGGAGTATGGTGTACAGTTTTGGTCTCCTTATCTAAGGAAGGATATACTTGCCATCGAGGCAACAGAGATTCACCAGGCTAATCTCTGGGATGGCGGGATTGCCTTATGAGGACAGATTGCAGAAACTAGGCCTGTATTCTCTAGAGTTTCGAAAAATGAGAGGTGATCTAACTGAAACTTACTAAAGTCTTACAGGGTGTGACATGGTAGATGTGGACAGGATGTTTCCTCTGTTCCCTGGTTCTAGCCCAACAGAGTCTCAGATTAAGGGACAGGCCATTTAAGACTGAGATGAGAAGGCATTTCTTCACTCAGAGGGTGGTGAATCTGTGGAATTCTCTACCCCAGAGGGCTGTGTGATCAATTGGCAGATATCCATTCACCAAAATCAGGAAGCAGGAGACAGTCTATGATCCACAAATGTTTTATTCTCAATCCACAGTTCAGTACAAATATTAGTTTCCACTCTTCCCTTCAGGACTAACTCCCTGTCCAGAAGCAACTCACCTGACTGGGGAAAAACCCAGCCCTTAAATACAAACTGCAATGAGCATCACCTGCTCTCTATTAACTCTGAGGCCTTTTGTGCATTCCCTCCCACTCCCCTCGCTTCAGAAGTGCAGAGCATTTTTTTTTTTAAATGGTAAGAGATTAGAAAGTGTAGATGTCCAAAGGGACCTGGGTGTCCTTGTTCATAAGTCACTGAAAGTCAACATGCAGGTGCAACAAGCAATTAGGAAGGCAAATGGCATACTGGCCTTCATTGCAAGAGGATTTGAGTACAGGAGTAAAGAATTTTTGCTGCTATTGTGTGGAGCCTTGGTGAGACTGCACCTGGAGTGTTGTGTACAGTTTTTGGCTCCTTACCTAAGGAAGGATATACTTGCCATACAGGGAGCACAATGAAGGTTCACTAGGCTGATTCCTGGGATGGTGGGATTGTCCTATGAGGAGAGATTTAGAAGGCTGGGCCTGTATTGTCTAGAGTTCAGAAGAATGAGAGGTGATCTCATTAGAGCATACAAAATTCTTACAGGGCTCGACAGGGTAGGGTGAGAGGAGCAGGAGTAGGCCATTCAGTCCATCGAGCCTGCTCCGCCATTCAATATGATCATGGCTGATCATCCACTTCAATGCCTTTTTCCCACACTACCCTTATGTCATTGGTATTTAGAAATCTGTCAATCTCTGCTTTAAACACACTCAATGACTGAGCTTCCACAGCCCTCTGGGGAAGAGAATTCCAAAGATTCACAACCTTGAGTAAAAAAAAAAAATTCTCCTCATCTCTGTCCTAAGTGGCTTCCCCCTTATTTTGAAATTGCGTCCCCTGGTTCTAGACTCCCCAACCAGGGGAAACATCTTGCCTTCATCCACCCTGTCTATCCCTTTAAGTATTTTGTAGGTTTCAATGAGATCATCTCTCATTCTTCGATACTCTAGAGAATACAGGCCCAGTTTCCCCAATCTCTTTTCATAGGACAGTCTCGCCATCCCGGGAACAAGTCTGATGAACCTTGGTTGCACTCCTTCTATAGCAATAATATCCTTCCTAAGGTAAGGGGAGCAAAACTGCACACAGTACTCCAGTGTGGTTTAACTAAGGTTCTATACAATTGAAGCAAGACTTCACTACTCCTGTACTCAAATCCTCTTGTGATAAAGGCCAACACACCATTAGCCTTCTTAATTGCTTGCTGCACCTGCATGTTAGCTTTCAGTGACTTATTACAAGGACACTCAGGTCCCTTTATACATCTACACTTTTTAATCTCTTACCATTTAAAAAAATACTCTGCAAATCTATTCCTCCTACCAAAGTGGATAACCTCACATTTTTCCATATTATATTCCATCTGCCACGTTCTTGCCCACTCACTAAGTCTTTCCAAATCCCCTTGAAGCTGCTTTGCATCTTCCTCACAACACACATTCCCACCTAGTTTTGTGTCATCCACAAACTTGGAAATAGTACATTTGGTCCCCACATCCAAATCATTGATATATACTGTGAACAGCTGGGACCCAAGTACTGACCTCTGCAGTACCCCACTAGTCACAGCCTGCCAACGCGAGAATGACCCATTTATTCCTACTCTGCTTTCTGCCTGTTAACCAATCCTTAATCCATGCCAGTATATTACCTTCCTATCCCATGTGCTTTAATTTTGCTAACCAACCTCCTGTGGGGGACTTAATCAAAGGCCTTTTGAAAATCCAAGTATACCACATCCACCGACTCCCCTTTATCAATTCTGTTAGTAACATCCTCAAAAAACTCCGACAGTTTGTCAAACATGATTTCCCATTCATAAATCCACGTTGACTATGCCCAATCAGATTATTATCCAAGTGTCCATTTATCACATGCTTTAGAATAGATTCTAGCATTTTCCCAACGACTGATGTAACTAACAGGTCTGTAGTTCCCTGTTTTCACTCTCCCTCCCTTCTTAAATAGTGGGGTGATATTTGCGACCTTCCGATCTGCAGGAACCACTCCAGAATCCATAGAATTTTGAAAGATGACCACCAATGCATCCACTAGCTCCAGTGCTACCTCTTTCAACACTCTGGGATGTAGAATATCAGGTCCTGGGGACTTATCAACCTTCAGCCCCATAATTTTTCCAATACAACCTTATTACTAATACTAATTTCCTTCAATTCCTCATTCCCCCATATCCCTTGGATCTCTAACTCTGGGAGATTTCTTGCATCTTCCTCAGTGAAGACAGACACAAAGTAATCATTTAGCTTCTTTGCCATTTCTCTATTCCCTATTATAAATTCTCCTGACTCTGCCTGTAATGGACCCTTGTTTGTCCACAGATGCCTGAAGGTAGCAGGACAAGTCAGTAAGACATATGGAATCCTTTCCTTTATTAGCCAAGGTATAGAATTTAAGAGCAGGCAGGTTATGCTGGAACTGTATAACTCATTGGTTAGGCCAACTTGAGTACTGTGTGCAGCTCTGGTCACCTCATTACAGAAAGGATGTAATTGCACTAGAGAGGGTACAGATGAGATTTACAAAGATGTTGCCAGAACTGGAAAAATTCAGGTATGAGGAAAGATTGGATAGGCTGGGGTTGTTCTCTTTGTAACAGAGAAGGCTGAGGGGAGATCTGATTGAAATGTACAAAATTTTGAGTGGCCTGGATAGAGTGGAGGTGAAGGGTCTATTCACCTTAGCTGAGAGGTCAGTGACGAGGGGGCATTGATTTAAAGTGATTGGTAGAAAAATTAGAGGGGAAATGAGGAAATAGTTTTTCACCCAGAGGGTGGTGAGGGTCTGGAACTCACTCCCTGTAAGGGTAGTTGAGGCAGGAGCCCTCAACTCATTCAAAAGGAGTCTGGATATGCACCTCAAGTGCTGTAATCTGCAGGGCTATGGGCGAAACACTGGAAGGTGGGATTAGAATAGGTGGATCATTTTTCGGCCGACACAGACACGATGGGTCAAATGGCCTCTTTCTGTGCCTTAAACCTTCTATGATTCTATGAAACGTTCCCTTTTTACGCACCTATAGAAGCTGTTACAGTCCGTTTTTATATTTTTTGCTAGTTTACATTCATATGCTTTTCTCCCTTTATCAGTTTCTTCGTCCTCCTTTGCAGTATTCTAAAATACCCCCAATCTTCAGGTTTACTATTTCTGGAAACTTTATAGGCCTTTTCTTTTAATCTTATACAATCCTTAACTTCCTTTGTTATCCACAGTTGACTGCCTTTACTTTTGGGGTTTTTGTGCCTTGAAGGAATGTACAGTTGCTGTAAACTGCAGGAAGGATGTTTCCCCTGGCTGGAGGCTCTAGCACCAGGGGTCAGTCTCAGAATAAGAGCATTTAGGACTGAGATGAGGAAGAATTTCTTCATTCAGAGAATAGCGAATCTGCAGAATTCTCTACCCCAGAGGGCTGTGGAAGCTCAGTCATGGAGTATATTCAAGACAGAGATCAATAGATTTCTCGATATTTAGGATATCAAGGGATATGGGGATAGTGCAGGAAAATAGCATTGAGGTAGATGGTCAGCCATGATCTGGTTGAATGGCAGAGCAGGCTCGAGGAGCCGAATGGCCTACGCCTGCTCCTATTTCCTACGTTCACCTTTGAAGCGCTTGACTTCAGAGATGTAGGTTCAATGCTCTGGCATTCCCTTCCTCATCTCCGCTTTGGAGGATGTCGGGTGGTAGGGGGAAATTGGGGGTGGGAGGGTGGATATTTCCTGCTCTTCTTCGAATAATGCCATGGGATTTTTTTTTATACCCACCTGAAAGGGGAGACTGCACCACAGACAGAGCAACACTCCCTCAGCACTGCAGCAACTTGTCAGCCTACATTATATGCTCAAGTCTCTGGAGTAGGAATGAATTTAAATTGATTTTGGTGCAACAAAGAGTGATTATTTTCTTCAAGTCCAAGAACAGCAGTTTATGACCTGCAACTATTTTTCCAGTTATTCAAATTTGAATTGTCAAGCCATTAAAAATGATGTACATTCAACAGTAAACAAAAATTGTATGGCACAATCAACTATCAATGGAAATGAAATGTACCTTCCAGCCCCTTCCGATAATGTATATTCGTATTTCCAGGTAGCCGGGGCACAAAACGATGGACATGAGTTTTACTAATCCACATCCAGCCGCCATATCCTGTCACTCGATATTCTTCTCCCTTTTGTTTCCATACCTGTGTGAATATTTAGTTGAATTTATGCCACTTGAAGAAAAATTGCTTTAATTTCTCTACCCTATCGCCCTAGCCCCAGATGATGCATTCTCCATGAGCCAGAGTGCCCAAAGATTTGGATTCTGCACCCATGATAAAAATAAATAGATTGTTGATCATCCGAGTGGCAGATCTATATAAATCTTTCAGCTGCTTCAAGTTATGATTGCCATTCCCCTGCATGACATTCCTTCCAACTGACTAAATTACCTTAGCGAAGGTAGACAGACTTGGGATTCAAACTTGTGACCTTCAAGTGGAGAGTCAACTAACCTGACTATTATTATACCCAAGAAAAACTAGGCATTCTTGACAAGTTACAGGCAGAACACCCTTACAGCTGGTAACCCTACAACCTACCTGATGCTTCACGGGGAAGGTATACTTCACCCAGGTAGCTTGTTGCATAACTTCCTCTTCCTCTTGTTTTCGCTCTCGTTTTTTGATTTTCTCCTTTTCTTCTCTTTCAACAGATGTTAATCGATAGAACCTATTATCAATGCAGGAAATGCATCTTAGCATTCTAGAGAATCAAACAGAACTACATATCGCATAGTGAGCATCCATGATGGCAATACAAAAGCAACAATGGATACTCCAACATTTCTCTTTCCTTTCCACTTTCATAGGTGATTGATTCACCAGGTAGTGGGCATTGCAGAGATTATAATATGACTTGGAAGTCCAGGGTACAATTCAAGTAAAGTAGGAGCCTGGAAATTATATTGCAATATCATACCAATGCTTAACAGGTCTATATTAAATGCCTGTATCGACTATTTTAACCCTTTTGCACTATAATCTAACTGGTTTACTTCGTGTTGAGGACAATAGCTCCTTTCAATTTCTCCCATCTCAGATCTCTTCACACCATGCATTATCCTGGTCAACAGGACAGACAGCCAATACCACTTTGAAGGCAAGTGGAAAAAGTACACAAAGGAATTCTTCATTACTGGGAAAGCACCTTGCCTTTTCTCAATATCTACCCAAGGCAACATGACTACGTTCAATCAAGCACAGTGGGTGCAACCCTTTAAAAGTTTCGTTCCTTTGCCTTTTTTTTTTAAGGGTACCTCCTGCTCCATTCAACACTGCAAACATTACCAAGCTGAGAAATTGGCCAAATAACTAATGTTGCATTGTTACTGGCTGGTGGAAGAAAACAAGAATGGTTAAGCTGACCGATCCTTAGAGTCATTTCTGCAGAAAAAGACATGACTTTGCATGATCAAATCATGGTTAACATTGTATGCCATAACACACTATACAATACTTAGTCCCACTTCTTCATGGCACAGCAAGTAGGTACATAAATGTAATTCAAACCAAGCTATTTAAGATACCAAATGACCTAGGAGTTATTCTGTACTTTTCTTAATAGCAGAAATATGAAGTCACACTCAAATGAAGTTATTTGCTGGATAATCCTCCTATTATAAAAATTGACAGTAAACATTTGTTAACTGGCATTATTTTCTTTGAGAAACTTAGAAGAATCAAGGCTCAAGCTGAGGTTAAAAAAAAAAGGAAAGACAACAAAATGAATCAAAATCACCTGGTATGCCCTAAAGAATCCCGCCAGACTGGAAGCATGACGACAGGTTTGATGGCACACTCGAGGATTGCAAGAGCTAGCGCAAATTCTCTTGGTTTACTGCACATCTGGACTGCTTTAATCCAATTAGATCTAAAACAATTTGTTTAAACAAAGTTGATTAGAATGTTTCATAAGGGTTGCATATACATCAGTAATATGAACAATGCAATTTTGTTTTGCTTCTGAAGTCGGTAATATCCACAAAGTCAGAATTAAACGTGGAGCTCCCTGCTGAATCAGTGAGTGAATGCACCATGCTCCAGTCAACCTCAGCTGGAGTGGCACTGGGAACACTAATAGCCTCAATGCACCTGGGTAAGCAAAAAGAAAAAACACAAAAGTTCACAATTCAGTATCCATTGCTAGAAACAGGCATGTGGATTTCAAATGAGGACAGGTTTGGGTGCCAGTTGTGAAGCAAGACTACTTGATGGTGCAGCATGGGGTGTTGGTGCTCAATTGAAGTCACCAGTTTCAGAAGTGGAAAAGGGAGATATGGGTGTGGGGGTTGGGAGGAGGAAAAGAATATAAAAATAAAGCAGCAAATTATTGAAGGAGGAAGTTATCACCAGGGAGAGAGGGGTACCAGAAGATCTGCCTTCAACATTATAGTCACAAACAAGGTAAGTTTGAAATAAAAGAATTATAGACTGCTTGCCAAATAGTTCCCTAACCCCCTCTGAAGGCAGTGTATGTCCCAAGAAATTATTCTGTGTACTGCCATCCCACAGGTATCTTGCCCAAGCAGTAATTATATATGCAAGCTATTTTACATGCAGGTATCACAGCTGAGCCTGACCCTGGACAATGATCAGGGGTGGGTCCTGCTTTGATATTTCACCCTCTTTCTAACACTGAAGCCAACTGTAGTGCCTCCACTACAATTCAATAATTCAGCAAGACAACCTAACTCTGAACAGACAAGAGACAAAACCTCATCTATATGGCTCACTACTTTACCAAACTGTACCTTTACCCAATAGAGCTGCTGACAGAGCTGGACAAACACTTTTTAAGACGGTAACCTTCAAAACTGTAGTTGCGCCTTGTTTCCTAAAGGTGAAATACAATCCATTTCCTCGATTATGCTCAAGGAATGGCTATGTACACTTTGTTCACTGCCTCGTCCTTTACATTTTTCTTCTGCTTACCTTTCACAGGCATTAGTGTACCTTCAGCATTTAAGCAGCCTACTCCCAGACACGCCAATTTTTATGTTCAAGAAAAGAAAATTTGCATATCGATTTGCAAATATACTAATGTGCATTGTACTATTAAAAAGTATAAACAAGGTGCACAGAGGCCTGGGAGAAACAGTTGGAATGAGAAATAATATACAATTAGGATGGATCACAGAAAATATAAAAATATGTAAGTTAGGTTTGGAGTGCACATTTGTAAATGCACAAAGTGTGGTTAATAAGGTTGGTGAGCTGCAGACGCAAATAGCCATGTGGGAATATGATGTACTAGAGCAAAAAGAGACCTGGATCAAAAACGGGAAGGACTGGAAGGCTTAATATTTGTGTGCAAGGTATTCAGGAAAGATAGGGAAGGAAAGAAGAGTTTTGATAAGGAAAATATTACAGTGCTAGAAAGAGAAAATGTCCTTGAGGCGTCAAAAGATAGAACCTTTTTATTTGGAGTTAAGAAAAAAAAAAGCTATTATGCTACTTGGTGTATCTTATATGCCACCAAATAGTGAGAAGTTATAGAGGAGCAGATTTGTAGGGCAATTACTGAGATATGCATGAACTATAGAATAGTAATTGTGGGAGATTTTAACTACCCCAATATTGAACGAGGCAGTGATTGTATCATGGACAGAGGGAGAAGAATTTCTGTAGTGTGTTCAGAAGAACATTTTTGATGAGTATGTTTCCTGCCTAACAAGGTAGGAGGCATTGCTGGACCGAGTCTGCGGGAATGAAGTGGGTTAGGTGGAGAATGTCAGAGTGGGAGAGAATCTCAGGAATAGTGATCATAATATCAAAAGGTTTAAATCAGCTCTGGAGAAGGACAAGGAGCAAATCATAATTCTTAACTGAAGGGGGGCTAATTTCAGCAAATTGAGGAGTGACTTGGGTAAATTGGAGTCAAAGACTGGTAGGCAGAAATGTAATGGAGCAATGGGCAGCCTTTAAAGATAAGATAGTTTGTGCCCAGTCTAGATACATTCCTACAAAGGGGAAAAGGGAGGGTAACCAAAACCTATCAATCATTCAGGGAGCTTAGAAGTGCAAGCGAATAGGATAATACAGAAAAAGGGTACATATGACAGATGGTAGTACAAGGAAGAATCAGGCTGAATACAGAAAGTACAGAGGAGAATTAAAAAGGTAATGAGGGGAAAAAGAGACAGTACAAGAATAGATTGGCCACCAACATAAAAGGAAACGTAAAGGTCTTCCTTAAGAATATTAACAGTAAATGAAATGGAAGAGACGAATAGGACCAAAATGGAGGCCTATTGGTGGAGACAGAAGGCACGGCCAAGGTACTAAATGAGTACTTTGCATTTGTATTTACCAAGGAAGAGCATTTGGCCAAAGCTACAGTAAATGAGCAAGTTAGAGGTATTGAATGAGATAAAAATATATATAAAGAGGATGTAAGGAAAGACAATACAAGTGAAATTGTACAATTTGTAAGGGGTGCAAGATCAGAGACACGTGGGAGGGCTTGTGCACAAATCTATGAGGGTGGCAGGACACGTTAATAAAGCAGTTAATAAGACATATAGGATCCTTGGCTTTTTAAATAGAGGCTATAAATAGAATACAAAAGCTAGGAAGTTCTGCTAACCCTAACCCTATACACAACTCTAGTTTGGTTCCAGCTGGAGTATTGTTTCCAATTCTAGCACTGCACTTTAGCAAGATGAAGGCGGCTTTGGAAAGGGTAAAAATTAGGTTTATCAGAATAGTTCCAGGATGAGGAATTACAGTTGCCTGGATAGGCTGGAGAATCTGGGGTCGTTCTCCTTAGAGCAGAGAAGGCAATGGAGAGATTTTATAGAGGTGTTTAAAATAATGAAGGGTTTAGATGGAGGAAATAAAGAGTAACTGTTTGCAATGGTTGAAGGGTCGATAACCAGAGGGCACAGATGTAAGGTAATTGGCAAAAGAACCAGAGGCGACATGAGGAAAATTTTATGCAACAGGTGGTTAGGATTTGGAATGCACTGCCTGATTTGATGATGTTCCACCACCCACAGTAGCTAAAAAGCAATTGGATAAATACTTGGGAGAAAAATTGCAGGGGCATGGGGAAAGAGCTGGCGAGTGAAACTAACTTGATTGCTCTTTGAAACAGCTGATGCAGACGTAATGGACAGCGTCTTGTTCAAAGACAAAATGTAACAAGAATGAAGACTGGGTGAGATGGGTGCAAGAGAAAAGAAGTTATAGAAAACAAAGGTGACTAAGGAAACAAGTGCAACAGAGTTGACAAAAAGTAGTCAGACATAATTTATTTCCCTGTAAATTTTGATAATGTTTCCCGGACTCAAAAGAATTGAAGTTCAGTTCCACTTCATTCATTCATAAAATGCTCAGAAATAGTGGTAAACAAAAGAGAAATTTTAAGTTGTACTTTTTGCACTCAGATTGGAATTTTAATACCATTCCCATCTTGAAAAAAACTGGAGAAGCAAACATAAAATTCCATCCTAACTGCCAGTAAAACCAAATAACAATCAAAAATGAGGCATATATAAACAGATAAATAAGCAAAACAAAGCGGCATTACTTCACGATTTCAAAATTACTCACTCACTAAATTTATGAACACTTAATTGGAAATGTAATTTATTCACCATGATACTGAAAAATAAAAGTCTGTTTCGTAACAAAAACACACTGACTACATGTCATCAATCATGGAGCGGATTTGATACACCGGAGCTCATCTGCTCATGAGTATAACTCAAAACTCCTCTCTATCTGAACATACATCCAAAGTGCTTCTGAATATTTGTACAGATGCTTATGTGCCTAACCTGTCTGAGCAAAAAAAAAAAATCCATGAAGTAACTCCTTATCCCTGCTGTTTGGGCAGACATGCCCCAGACTTACCTTTGTTTCCTTCAGACAAGAAATGGATTGAAAGCCATTACATACATATATTTAAAAAGAGAGCGACACAGTTTCAAGTGTTGAACAATGGATCGTGTGCTGCTTTATTCCAGTATACCATGACTAAATAGTTTTGTTATTTTGCCTCATCTTACTACATTTTACATGTTGATGTTTTATTGTCATTTTTGACATCAGCAGTAGGACACTGCTGATGGTTACCAAACTACAGCCTGCACAATGCTCATGACATTTACTGGCTATTACTAAAAATGTTCTTCACTCCCGAATACCACTGTTGTCTTCTGATTGAAAAGGGCTCACTATTTACTGTCTCATTTCAAAATCAAAGGAAAATTATGCAGCATAAAAATTGCACTTCAATATGATTAATCTGTAAATACACAAAAAAAACTAATTCCATTCACCTATGTGAAGCCCAGTTCGGATGCAGGAATGACGATGGAATATTATTCTCCAGCTGGATAATGGTCAGTCTTAAAGTAGAGATTGTAAGTACTTTTGACCCATGCACAGCACCATTCCACTTGAACTCGCCTGCAGGGGTCATGCAGAACTTATGTGAAAGATGCCGTCGTTTGTCATGATCTTCTCGGTGCTGGTGCTTGTTGAGTGCCAAGGTGCTAGTGCTGTATTGGTTTTGGTAGACACGATACTTTCCCTCTTGACCCAACTTAAACAAGTTATTCACAATTCCCTTCATCACCAGGTCTTTCCTTGTGCTCAGGCGAGAGACTTCCCCTTGTGAATTTACCACCAGGACCTAAAAAGCAAAGAGACTCAATATACCATTTAAAGCAATACATTCCCCAAATTCCACATTGCCTTTGTTAGTTCAATATGAATATCTTTCACCACATTTTAAAACTGAATATTTTTTGTGCACCAGACTTCCAGAGAAGGTAGATCATCCTGAATAAATTGACAACTTCAAAATATATACTGAAGAGGAGGATTGAGGATTATGGAGATATTATTAATGTTGACTATATTCTCCCCTCCTTCCCAATTGTCAGAAAGACAAAGGAACTTTGAGTTCTTTAAAGTAGGGATCAGTAAGTTGCAGTGAAGTGCAGGAGAGAACAAACATACATAAAATTTGCATGTAGTGAAGTTGATGGCCTAAAAGACTTTTTCTTGTCCACAGTTTATCTTCTTACATTAAATGTGGGAAGATAAAATGCCTGGAAACAGTTTAAAGGCAATTTTTAGAAGAAAAGCGCGTGTCACATGGAGTTTAGAAAACAATTTAATTCATCAATACACATCTTATTTTTTCACAGGATGCAACATATTACAAATGCAGTCCAATTTAAATCAACTTTTTAAGAAGCGTATGTTCTAATGTACAAGTTTAGTGTCTCACCTCTCTGCCTTCCTTAAATGATTTGTTTGCCTCATGAGCTGCAGCAGCAGCCTGGGCACACTTTAGCTGACTCAACTTGCTGTCAGGGTTCCGTAATCTTGTGACCATCCTAGTTGGGATTGATGATCCTTTACCAGCTCCAGAGACATCACCATTTTCGCCATTTGTTTTATCACTGCCGAGTTCTGCTGATTCTATAGCAAATATTCATTGCAGAGGTATCAATGGTAGTGCATAACTCACTCACAGTACAATCTTAGATATATTGTTACACATCATTTCCCACTCATAGCATTCTGTCCATTTGATTCGTATTCAAGAAATATTTCTTGCATTAGTTTTGAAGAAATTTCAATCTTTCAGTAATGACCTAGTTTCTGGCTTCCAGTGTGATTCAAGAGTATGTGAATGTCGCTCAACAGTAAAAGCAGCATCAATATCATTACTTCCCTGAATCATTTTGGCCGACATCTGTTGATTTGGGGAAGGGGGTTGAAGCAGATATTTATTGTGGCATTAGGCTTGAAAATACAATGAAGCACACATTTTAGACATTGCCTACAAAGAAAACCTTTAAAATGTATAGAAACCACTTTGGTTCATAGTATGACAATATTAGATTTTCTTGTGATCTTTAACTAGAATTGCCTGTCTCTTTAGAGTCTCAAATGCACCATAAATTTCTCTGATTCCATGATTGAACTTGGTAGCCTAGGTCTGGTTTCCAATAAATGCAAGTCTTCAGAATTTTTTAAAAACTTGGTACAATACCAATCCATGAACTCAGATAAGAGTACAAGAAAATCAATACATATAAAGGGGAGATTCAACTAGAGATCACACGTATTGTTTCTAAAGAGATATGGGGAAAAGCACAGATACAGAAACTCTACATTACACATGATCCCTTCAATTGGCAATATGGTCAAATGGGTGTGGAACTCCCCTATAGTAATCAAATGTCAGCTTGTTTTCTGCTTTAGATTAGCCGTTCTTTTAAATGCAAGATTAATCATAAGGTCTATTTTTTCCAGAGGTGGGATAAAGAAGCAGCTGTAGTTCCACAATAGGAACACAGATGCAAACAGGTTTTAAATATGGAGTTTTAACATTAAGTGACTCATTGAAGAAAGTTAAATAAATTGCAGCAAACCAACTGATTAATCCTTAGTATACTGTGGGAGATTTTTAAACACAAACGTGAATTTTTTTTAGAACATATTTGCAAACAGATCATAGTAAAGTGGAGATGCTTTCCTCTATTGAGATGTAACTATACTCAGTAGTATGGCACCAGATGTGCCACAACACTGTGCTACCATGTCATCCATAAACTATCCGTGCATTACTCATGGAGATTTGACTCTTAGATAACCTACCTTCTTCCACACCTTGTAAAACTACAATTGTAATTTGCTGGACAGAAATCAGGAAGCGTTCATATTATTTAATACAAAAGTTAATAAAACTTTCAAAATATCATTAGAGTTTTGTCCATACCAATATTTGGGCTGGAGTTGAATTAACAAATAAAATCTTGACCAGCACTGGTCCTGTCACCAGCTCTATATTTGTGTTGTGCTGGAATTCAAATTACATGATGTGTTTGCAAGACAGCATTTTTGAAGGAAATAATTAAAGTTCACCTGTGTCTTCCTGACCATTCCCTGAAGACTGTGAGGACCCCTCCATATTTTCTAAATCCTCAGCTATATTGAAACTGGCATCCTGAGTGGATATCTCATTGGACAAATCCACATTGCAGTTGCTATCATCAGCAGATAGCGATGGTGACCCGGTTTTCACATCAGTGGTAGTAGCATCAGTAGATTTCTCAACATTATCTTCTAAGGAAGTAGAAATAAAATGACACAAATTGGTATGTTAGCCATCAAAAACAATTTACACACCTCACTTAACATCCAGTGAGAACAAATTATCAAACTCACTGGACAATAGGATCAACCACTGAAATGGGTCACCCACTATGCAGTTACGAACATGGTGTTGCATGCAGCTTAAAAATAAATTGATCAAACTGAGTTCAAGCTCAACTTAAATTGTTCTGTGAAAAACAATTTTTGTTTAAATGTTTATTTTTTACAATGCAAAAGTACTGTAGACATGGACAACAATAGATCGCTCCAATTCAATCCTGCATAAACCACCTGGAAATGACAAACAGAGCTGGATATCAAATAAGTCCCAATAATGTTCTAAAACTGCTTCCCGTTCCCACCTCTTTTCCTGAAGTTGCTGATTCATGCTTGGGTACAGTGCCATGGCCCACTCGACCCCATCCAAGTTGCCAATCTTCACATAAATGTTCAGACATATCAGACAGATGTTTAACTCTAGCCTGATTTTGTCCTCACCTGATGGCCACACTACCCAGCACAAGTCACTGAATAGCAATCAGGAGAGGAGACTATGGTTAATTTTACCTTTCCTGGTCTGGATGCCAAACCAAGTTATAGCAATCCGACTGCCATCCTTGCAGAGACTAGGAGTCAAATTTGGACCTTCCTAGTCTGTATGACTCAATATTTACCCACTGAACTAACAGTAAACAGTCAATTTATGATTCCCTTTCAATTTCTTCATATTAGAAAAAATGAATTCCGTAATGCTGCATATAGAAGTGAACAATGAAATGATTCAATCACAAGAAAAAACATGGGGAAAAAATGAGATATTCCAATACAACAGGTGTCAAGCAGTGAATTTAAAAATATGCAATAGTAGAAAGCAAGGTGTTTTAATCACAGACTCAGCAGTACAATGCGCCATGTGTTAAGGAGCAAGTAACTTTTAAATTTTTGTAGTCACATAAAAGCATCTAAAGTGGACATGAAGAGTAATTCTTTAGGCGACAGGGCAGGAAGGCGGAGTTTAGATAGTAGAATAGTGGCACAGGCTGGAAGGACCATACAGCCAACTATTTCTTACGTCAACTCACTAGTCTGTAAAATACATCTTTAAATTTTGTGATCATGTAATAGAAAACAAGTAATAAAGGTTGCAAAAACATAAATTACTTCAATAAAGACCTGTGAACCTGTGTTTGCCCTCCAACATGCTACAGAATAGTTTGAAGTGGATTGCTAACCCATGATTTGCTATACACTATGTTCTTGATCTTAACTACATGAGGGGACTGGCACCAAACAGAAGTTGCATAACTGGTCTTGTCCAAGAAATTGTCTATTACTTGGGGAATACATTTAAAAGTAATTACTTTTTTAAAAACTCAGAACTTTACAAAACCTTTCATAATTTAAAATAAAGTTTTATTAAATCTCCTCTGTTTTATCCAAGACCAATGGAAATAGTCCCAGTATCTCAAGTCTCGTATTACTGTAGTCCCAATGTCTGGTATCACCCTGCTGAATCTACACTGCAAGCTCACTAGGTATTTCAATGTCCTTTCTACAAAAGAGCACTGAAAACTACACACATTTAACTGTGACCTAACCATTGCTTTGCATGAATTTATCATGATTTATTCAGTCTTCTTCTGAATGCTCCTATTTATAAAAATAATGCTGCAAACTTTTTTTTTTAAAGCAGCTTTTTCTTCCTGCAGCTGCCCATGCGTGTCCATTCTGCTAATTTATGTGCTCAAGTATTTACAGTCCTTCTCACTCAAGCCAAACCTAACTTTGTGTCACTGACAACTTTTTGAGCAAACTGCTCCCCATGCCTAAATCACCTTCCATATACATAGTCTTTTGGGTATACGGTCCTGTGTGAAAAATGTGGTTGGCCAATCTCAACCAAGTTCCTAATGGGTGTGATCCCTCTGTCAAGTTATGGATAATTTTTGGCTAAATTCTTTCTTAGTCAGATAAACCACAAGGATGGTTAGTGTGAGAAGTGGAAAAATCAATCCTGGTGCAGCAGGTGGTGCTCTTCTAAGATTGGAACAAAGGTTTATTATTGGGACAGAGGAAAGGTTGATTGTTGTATGATACCTAGCCTATGAGTGCTGATGCCAGGCACAAAAATCTTGGAAGTAAAATGCTCCTTTTATACTAAGTACTAACATCTTTAACTTTGGAAAAAAAATTTTGCCAGCAAGAAATGTAACAGTATTCATGCTTAAAACATACAGCAAATAAAATGGAAACTGAAATTTATAGAAATTGTGCCATGAAACTTATTTTACAGGTGTAAAAGACACAGTACCCACTAGTGATACAAGCAAGGCACTTGCAATGCTCTTTGACACAAGTGAAAGAAGCCCTGTGAGACAGTCAATGGTGCAATGCTCCATTATGTGGGTGACTTTCTAAAACAGGTTACAAAACAGTTCATAAACAGTAACTACAGTTAGATACTATTTTATTATTGATTGCTCATTAAATACAGTCCCTCCACTTCTGGATTATTTAACATTTGACCATAGTTACACCAGACCAGATTAGAATATGCACTTGATATATGAAGTATAATACCAGATTAAAATAAGCAAAAAGTAAAATCCAGTGAACTTGAAATGAATTTGGAGTACAAGTACAGCTAAGATGAAAACAACATTTCCAAAAATACCAATATCAAAAGGTACAACCTGATCATAAAGGAACATTGCTCCACTGTGTGTTTTACGTAATGCTCAAGAAAATAAAACAAAAACTGCATGCAATTTTCTGAAGCACCTTATTGATTGTCAATTAACACAAGTCAATGGCTCAAGCATCAAAAGTCACAACCGGTGTCAAAACATTAACAAGATGCGTTTCATTGGAGATGACATCTGCTAAATTTATTAAGGAAGATGAACAATGTAAATTATAATAATCTGTCAATAAATTAACTGTCGGGTATTAATTTAAGTCATTTGGGATTCATCTGTTAGGGTGTGATATTTGATAGGGTAGGATATAATATCTGCAAAAGATTTTCCCTCCTCCAGGGACCACTGCTCTACAGATCAATAAATCTAAAAATTCCGAAGCTAAAAAGTTCAAGGCTCTGATGATACACACAGACAACAGTTATCTTCCATCATGCACCAAAGTAAACATGTAGAGAAAGGTTTGCGTGTAATGCAAAGTGTACAATACCAAAAACCAACTGAAAAAATAATTATGTGCTCTCAATGCACTGCCTAGTGTGGTACTCAGATATACAAACCAGCTATGAAACCGATCTGCAGTTAACAGGCTTCAGCCAGGTTGACAATGGGAGCAACATAACCAGCCTAAGTGTCCATCAGCCAGTCAGAGGAATTGTTAACCACTATTCCTGCCTCTGTCCAATATCCAGTTTGAAACTGCACATGGGTTGAGGACAGGAACAAACTCAGCAGGAATTTGGGCATTCAAGAGAAGAGGATAAAATCTAAACTCAATGAAGAAAAATATGAAGCAGCTACAATCAAAATGCAGTTAAATAACTTAAGATACATTTTAGAGTTTGGTTTCTCTGCCTTTCATATCAAAAACAAAGCTCAAAACTTCAAGCAGTGATATTATACCAAGATACAGATTATATTTGTCAAGTTAGAATATAAAATTAGCAGATGTCAGTGAATTATGTTATTTGTACTACTAGCTTACTGATGAATAGATTTGTAACAGACAAGCAAAAAAGCAGCCTGCAATATGAGCAAAGAACATGAACACAGAGAAAAATAAAAACTGATGACAAATGATTCGAAAGATATGGAGGTAGTGCATTCACTTAGAATATGATCTTGAAAAAAAAAAACTGCTCCCCCCACTCAGAGGCATGATGAGTCACCTTCTGTACCTGTTCTATCCAGGGGGAGCTGTACTGATTCGACTGCCAGTTTCTTCTCCTCTGTCAGCTTCTCAGCTTCAGGGTCTGCCAGCTCTCTCTCTCCAGTGTCCTTCGACAGGCAAGGCTTATTTTCCTCTGCAGAAGCATTTTGGCTGCTGCCATCACTCTTCAATGTCTCTGAACTTTCAGAGCTACAGTTATCGGCAATAGGTGTGGGGTCTATAGCAAAATGTAGAACACAAGCACTACCTTTTGAACACGTCCCTGTCTTTAAGTGTAAGGAAATACCAAAGAACCTTTGCATATCTCAGTCACATTTTTGAGATCAGAATTAAGAAACAGCACTCATTTTACATTTTAAAATACAAGAACACAAAAATATTTTCTGTAATCTTTATAATAAACATCACCTACAGCTGTCTAATGAGATGAATTTGCAGAGGAGTTACCCAAGAGCCCTCACCATGCCATTTTTATTCCAACAAAGCTAAAACTGCTCCTTACAGCAGATGAGAATGGCACAGGTGTGTTTCCCAAAGGCAACAGCTTGTAATCTTTCCCAACACTAGTAATTCTTCACAAGTTCACATCCGAACAGCTGTTTCCTTAAAACATATACAACCTGACACTACAATCAGTTTTGAATCTCATTTTATATTCAAAGAGTACTACATAGCAAGCAATGTTATCACCCAGCTTGTTTAGCCCATTGGTACCAATTAACTATAGTAATTGGTACCAATTCAGTACAGGTTAAAGTTGCACTTGGTGTCTTCTACTCTGAATGCATCCATTAAATTTCTTCTGCTGCTGTCACCACCATCACCAGTGAGAGCTGTAAACATGAAACACAAAATTCTCTCTCCCAATACAAACAAGGGTTGGAAGGACAAAAATCAATAGTATGCCCCCTTCTTTTCTCTCCACCACCCACCCCCCCCCCCCCCCCCCCCCCCCACCCACAGCTCAAGTGGATGTACTATGAACACACCCACTATAATGCTTCATCAAAATTCTACCAACAGCAAGATTTCTATCTGGTTCCACCACAGCATCGATACGATAAACAGTCTACACAGAAAATTTGAGTCTCAGAGTCTGCACAGCAAGTAAATTAAAATAAAATCAACTTTAACGCCAGTGCCTCTCTGGGATTTGAATTTTAATCAATAAAAGTGGCATGAAGCAGATATTTTCATCATTTCAAATAATCTTCAATTTGGAACAGACTGATGCAAACATAGCACAGATTTCAAAAGAAAGCCGTATCTTTTGTTTCATCTGTGTACAGGAGCCAGAACTAACTTCAGTACTACAGCTCTCAAGTCTGGCTTCAACTATTACCACTACAGACATCAGAATGAACATTGCCCAGATGATATTTAAACCCCAAGTCTAGTTTTCAGATTAACAGGAACAAAGTGTCTCAGTTGCATGCAATCAATTAAATAACTGCAGTGACTCTAGCTGATGGTTAACCCAGTAACACTTCACAGTGGGTAAACACCATTTACCTTCTGTGCCTTTTTCCTGAAGATTTTCTTTTGTCTCTTTACTATCCTTGTCCTTCTCTTCAGTTTGCTCTTTTGATGCTTCATTACTTGTCTCCATCTGGCCATTATCCCCAGTTTCTCTCTTGGCCTTCTCTGCTTGTTCTGCTGCCTTTTGCTTAACTTCCTCCATCTCTGCTTCTTGTTTTGCTTTCTGCCGCTCCAAAATTTCCTCTGAGGAAAAGAATGGAGATTTCTTTTAGTACTAAAGACAAACTAGCTGTGCTATTTTATTTGGCATTTAAAAAAAAAATCAACAAGTGCGTGTTTCTAATTAATTGCTCAAAATACTAACATCCCTACTAGACTGATTGAATGCAAGTCGAGCATAGTTCAACAGCGATGATGTCAGTATGTAAACTCTGTCCCGAGGTGCCTGCCTCCAAACTCCAAAGAGCTCTAAGGTCCGGCAGTTTGCATAGAGCAGGTTGGCCAGGGTGGGGGGTGATGTTTGGAGGGGTCGGATATCATGCAATACCACAACAGTTTGTGAAGACAGTACTTATTCATCTTTTCAGGAAGCAGCGTACATTTTGTTTAAGATCACTCACAAATGTTTCAGTTTTGTGAGTCAATTAAACATTGACTTAATACTTGTAAAAAAAAAATCTGAATTACTTTTCCAAGAGAGCAAATTGAGTTTATGGAAATAGTTTTTAAGTAATTATTGAATTGGAAAATTAACTGCAATTCAAATTATTTCAGAAAGTGATTGAGTCAGAGCTAACCAAGCAGCACTTGTAAATCATAGACAATGGCACAGGCGTAGAAACATTGTGTTCTCTCAGAGCAATGTTGCGTCTTGTTGAAGGACTAGGTTCAGTGCCTTATATGCCAAGTTTCCAAGCTCATCCACATACTTCTTCACTGGATAGGGGAGGGAAGAGAAAGAGAGATGCAAGAGAGCAGCAGTATAGAAAAAGAGGAAGAAGCATTATTACAATGACTAGATTCAACACCGGAAGTAGTCGGGAACAGCTACGACTTGAGATAAATATTTGAAAGGAGACTTTATTAAAATACTAATAGGACTTAAAGTACAAATACAAACAAAAAAAAAATCACTGTACCCAGATGTAATGCATCTCAGAATACTGAGGGAAGTTGGAGAGGAAAGAGGAAGCTGTAATAACCATTTCGTAAAAAAGGTGTTTGGAAATGGAAATTCATTGCGCCAAAGAATTGGAAAGACAAATGTTCTGTCCTTATTGACAAAAACAGAAAGAGATAAGGCAAGAAATTATGGGCCAGTTAGTCTAACCCTGGCTGTGGGCAAATGACCAGGTTTCTTAACATGGAGTGAAATTACTTTCTAAACATTCACTGATCAGACAGTCAAAATGGATCTGTTAAAAAAAACAGATGGCACCTAAATGTTTTGATGAAATCAGGGACTTGATCATGAAAGTGCAAAGGTGTTATTTCAGAGCTGCATAAAAAAAATTGAGGTACATTATTCAAGTCAATGCAGCCAGATGGATAAACTGATGGCTAAGGAACAGAAAGCAGTGAATAGGGATAAATAAATGTTTTTCATATCGGCAAGACTTGTGACTTTTTGTTTCCCATTTGGATATGGACACAAATGGAATATTATAACAACTTGTTGATAATACCAATTAAAGCGACTAATTGTGGGGGAGAATGCAGGAGACTACATGACAGACAGGCAGAGCAGGCAAAACATGACAGATACAAATGAATGAAGAGTAACGTTAAATAGTATGTTTTGTAGAAAAGGTTTACTGAAGGAAGTATATACAAGTGGTAAGACACTAACAACAACCTTTATGTATATAGCGCCTTTAACATAGTAAAACGTCCTAAGGCACTTCACAGGAGCATTATAAAACCAAGTATGACACCGAGCCACAAAAGATGATATTAGGTCAGATGACCAAAGGTTTGGTCAAAGAGGTAGGTTTTAAGGAGTGTCTTAAAGGAGGAAAGAGAGTTAGAGAGGCAGAGAGGTGTAGGGAGGGTATTCCAGAGCTTGGGGCCTATGCAACTGAAGGCATGACCACCAATGGTGAAGCAATTAAAATCAGGGATCCACAAGAGGCTGGAATTAGAGGAGCGCAGATATCTTGGAGGGTTGTGGGGCTGGAAGAGATTACACAGAGAGGAGGGGCAAGGCCATGGAGTGATTTGAAAAGGATGAGAATTTTAAAATCAAGACGTTGCTTGACCGAGAGCCAGTGTAGGCCAGCAAGCAAAGGGGTGATAGGGGAAAGAGATTTGGTGCGAGTTGATACTTAACATAACGTCAGAAGAGAAAGACATTAAGTGCATAGATGAAGTTGAATTTGTACAAGATACTGGTTGGACCACAGCTGGATCATTGTTAGTGAGCGCAGAAATGATAAGTATGAGATGTGTGCAGTGCAGGTGGAAGCATGGATGTGAGGAAGATTCCTCGGAAGCCTGGCAAAAAGAGGAACAAAGGCCTGAACTGTGGAGAAGAGGTTTGAATGGACAGTGGAGTAGGGCATCGTGATGAGCTGTTGAAACGACAGAATGCCTTGGTGCTAGAAGGACTGAACCATAGAATCGTAGAAAAGTTACAGCACAGAGAGGCCATTCAGCCCATGGTGTCTGCACCGGCTGAAAAAAAACTAGCCGCCCAATCTAATCCCACCTTCCAGCACCTGGTCCATAGCTTTGCACGTTACAGGACTTCAGGTGCAGGTCCAGGTACTTTTTAAAATGAGTTGAGGGTTTCCGCCTACACCACCAATCTGGGCAGCAAATTCCAGACAGGCGGGAAAAGTTTTTCCTCACGTCCCCTCTAATCCTTCTACCAATCACCTTAAATCTGTGCCCCCTGGTCATTGACCTCTCCACCAGGGGAAACAGGTCCTTCCTGTCAACTCTATTTAGGCCCCTCATAAATTTGTACACCTCCATAAGTCACCCATCAGCCTCCTCTGTTCTAAGGAAAACAACCCTAGCCTATCTAATCTTTCCTCATAGCTGCAATTTTCAAGCCCTGGCAACATTCTTATAAATCTCCTCTGTACTCTCTCCAGAGCAATTATGACTGAGCTCTTTTGGGAATGAAGCTGATACCCACAACTGCTGATGCCCCAGGACAAGCAGCACAGAGGAGGTCGAACCACAATGCCTAATTACTAAAACATTCGATCATGGCCTACATGTTGAGAGAAGCAGCATTTTAAACAGATTATTGGTAACAAAAAAAAAAAACACGTGACACTTGCAAATTAGCAACTGTTTCTCAAGACTTTACCAAATTTCAGCAATCAGGACTGAATTTCTTTTCAAGTTTTTTTTTTAAAAACTGGAACATATACTTTACCAAAAAAAAAACAAGCTGAACAGAGTGCAGGACTTTACAACAATGGGCTGGATTTTAAGTGGCATTGGGCTCAAAAAATGGCAACGCCAAAGAGCCGCTGTAACCTCCCGCGCGGCAGCTCATTTAAATAGCTGGGGCAGCTCCCCCCCACCCCCCCAATCACGTGGCAGGGGGTGGGCTGTCCATCGCTGGCAATATCATCAGCTGCCTGCATGCAGGCGCCATTTTTAAAGGTCAGCCAGACCTGCCAGCAAATTTGAATCTTTAAAGTGAGTCGCCACACCCCCCCATCTCACTCCCCCCACAAGATTTACAAAATAAAATTGTAACGCTCTTTTCCAATTCCCTAATAAAAATTACATTCGGTATTTGCCTTTCCCCTCCCAAAACACTTACCTTTTAAGTCCGACCTTTCCCCCCAACCCAGACTGCACAAAGTTTAAAGTTCACCCCTTCCCACCATCCTCTACGCTCATTATGTTTATTTGACCCTGTCCCCACCACCCTGCAATGGAAATCTTAACTCCTACCCCCTCCCCACCAGTGTCACGCCAGCTTTCCCCAGACAGGGAACTGAAGGCATGGGAGTGCCAGCCACTGCACTGAGGATCGCAGCAGACCCTGAAGATTGCGGGTAAGTTCATTTATATTTATTCATGTCATAGATCTAAATATTGAAATTGAGGTCCCATTGCCCAGCAGCAAGGGGTGTGGGGGGGGGGCGACATGGTGCCTCAACGCCGCCAGGAGGATCGAGCCAGACCCTCCCAGTGTCGGCCTCTGTGGTTGGCCTCTGCTGCAACCATCTTCCACGCCCACCACGGAGGCAGACGACGTGGGCTTGGTAAAATCCATCCCAATAAGTCCATAAAATATAAATTATTTGAAGAAAAATACATCAACAAAACTCAACATAAAAACACCTCAACTACCCTTTTAGACTACAAAGTGATTACAGCACAAAAGGGGGCCATTCTGATCAAGTCCATGCCAGTTCTCTGTAGAGCAATCCAGTCAGTCTTATTCCCCCACTCTATCCCTGTAGACCTTCAAGTTTATTTCCTTTAAGTGCCCATCCAATTTCCTTTTGAAATTATTGATTGTCGCTGCTTCAACCATCCTCATATGTAGCAAGTTCCAAGTCATGACCACTTGCTGCATAAACAAGTTCTTCCTCACATCCCCACTGTAACTCTTGCCCAAAATCAGCAGCTAACGGGAATAGCTATTTGTTGTCTACCTTATCTAAACCTGTCATAATCTTGTACACTTCTGTTAGATCTTCCCTCAATCTCCTTTGCTCCAACAACAATCACCCCAGCTTCGCCAACCTAACCTTGTAGCTAAATTCCTTCATCCCAGGGACCATTCTGGTAAATCTCCTCTGCACTGCCTCAAGGATCCTCACATCCTTCCTAAAGAGTGGTGACCGAAACTGGACACAATACTCTAATTAAGGCCCAACGAGAGCTTTTTTTTTAAAAAAAAGGTTCAGCATAAGTTCCCTGCTTTTGTACTCAATACTTCTATTCATGAAGCCCAAGATCCCACATGCTTTGCTAACTACTTTCTCAATATGTCCTGCCACCTTCAAAGATCTATACACATGCATCCCCAGGTCCCTCTGTCCCTGCACACACTTTAAAAGTGTGCCATTAAGTTTATATTGCTTCTCCCTATCCCTTCTGCCAAAATGCACCACCTCACACTTCTCTATTAAATTCCATCTGCCCATGCTGCTAGCCTCTCTATGTCCTGTTGCCTAAAGCCTGGCAACCCGACCTGCACCTGACGAGACCTGAATACATGTGTCGGGTTTGGGTCAGGTCGGGTCTATATTCCGAGTCCAGCATTCAAGCGCGGGTTGGGATGGACAGTGCTGCTTCAGGGAAGTCACGGGATCAGGCTTACCCATGATTTCCCACAACTCCATCTGCAGGAATAGCCTGCTATTTGTGTTGGGTCGGGTACGAAAAAGACTGAAGAGGTAAGGCCTGGGTCAGGTTGGCTGTGGTCGGGTCAGGTTTTAATTTTATACCTGAGCCAGGCTTTACTGTTGCCGTCGACTGGAATCATCCTCTGTTTGCCACACCTCCAAGTTTGGTATCATCGGTAAATTTTTAATTTTTATTCTGTATTCCAATATCCAAGTTATAGCAAAAATAGCAGTGGTTCTAGCAATGACCCTTGGGGAACGGCACTGTCTACTATCCTCCAGTCTGAAGAACAAACATTTAATATGACTCGCTGTTTTCTGTCCTGAAGCCAATTTTTTAAAATCCAAGCTGACACTGACCCTCCTGTTCCACGAGCCTCCATTTTGCAAACCAGCCTTTAATGTGGCACTTTGTCAAACACTTTCTTAAAATCCATATAAACAATATCCACTGGGAGACAGTGGCATAGTGGTAATGCCACTGAACAGGTAATTTAGAGACCCAGGTTAATGCCCTGGCGACATGGGTTCAAATCCCACCATGGCAGCTAGTGAAATTTAAATTCAATTAATTAGTTAAAAAAACTGGAATTAAAAGCTAGTCTCAGTAATGGTGCCATGAAACTATCGATTGTTGCAAAAACCCATCTGATTTACTAATGTCCTTTAGGGAAGGAAATCTGCCATCCTTACCTGGTTTGGCCTACATGTGACTCTAGACCCACAGCAATGGCTGACACTTAACTGCCCTCTGAAATGGTCCAGCAAGCCACTCAGTTATCAAGGGCAATTAGGGATGGGCAACAAATGCTGGCCTTACCAGTGACACCCACATCCCAAGAAAGAATTTTTAAAAATTCCCTTCACTAACCTTCTCTGTTACTTTATCAAAAAATTCAATTAGATTAATCAAACACTATCTGCCTTTTACAAATCCGTGCTGGCTCTCCCTACTTAACTCAAACTTCTCCAAGTACCTGTTGATTTTTTTCCCCCCGATTATTGTTTGTACCCACCACAGATGTTAAACTGACCGGCCTGTAGTTACTGGGAATGTCCTTACACCCTTTCTTGAACAAGTGTGTCACATTTGCCACTCTCCAATCCTCTGGCACTTTCCCCATATCTAGGGAAGATTATGGCAAGCCCTTCCACCTCCTTTAGCAATCTGTGATGCAAGCCATCTGGACCAGGCGACTTATCCACTCCAAGCATAGCAAACCTTTCCAGCACGTCCTGCCTATCAA
The DNA here is from genome assembly GCF_036365525.1 of Heterodontus francisci. NCBI lineage: Eukaryota > Metazoa > Chordata > Chondrichthyes > Heterodontiformes > Heterodontidae > Heterodontus > Heterodontus francisci. The sequence continues at coordinate 67,331,954 of NC_090396.1, forward strand.
TTTTCACCCCATCCATTACTTCTACCTTCTCCACTTCTACCAATATTTTGTCAGTATCTTTTTCCTTAGTAAATACCGATACAAAATACTCATCAAGTATTCTAGCCTTGCCCTGCACCTCTAAGTATATTTCACCTGCTTTGTCTCTAATAGGCCACACCTTGTCTCTTACTATCTGCTTACTATTTACATGCCAGTTACCTTTTATGTTAACTGCCATTCTATTCTCATATTCTCTCTTTGCCAGTCTTATTTTCCTCTTCATTTTCCCTCTCAGCTTATTGTATTTGGCCTGGTTCTCACTTGAAGAATTCACCTGATGTGCATCATACCCCCTCTTTTTCTGTTTCATCATGTTCTCTATTTCCCTCGTTATCCAAGTTCCCCTGCCTTTCCCTTTTGTTGGAATGTACCTAGTCTGTACCTGAAATATCTCTTGCTTAAAGATCACTTATTGTTCTGATGCAATTTTCCCATTAAACTTTGGTTCCATTTTACCCTGGTTAGATTCCCTATCATGCCACTGACGTTAGCTCTTTTCCAATTTAGAAGTTCTACTTTAGATTGTTCTTTTCTCTGCTCCATTGCTAATCTAAACCTTATAATACTGTTACAGACTACAAACATACTGCATTTGATAATTTGATTGAATTTCTAGGTGATATGATTGCACCCTGTAAAAATCAACGCTATGGACATAATTTCACGTTAAGTTTACAGAAAATCATACGTGGACATTTCAATGTGTTAAGGATATTACTTTTCTGAAAGCAATACTATTCTTAATGCATATGATATTGATTGAATACTTCACTAATAGTTCATTACCAGGAAAGCTCCACTGATGGCTTAACAAATATATCCGAGCCATATAAACCAAAATGTTCCCACGTCTATTCCCAATCTGCTCAGTTAGCTGGTCTCAGCCAGAGCAGTAGAAGTACAACCGGCCTTTGCACGGCTGCAAAATGGAGGGGACAAATCAGCCAAAGTTTCCATCTGTGATCAGTATCAGAAGCCCTTGTTGAAAGCTTCTGGGATGTTGGGCGAAGATAGGATTGGGCAAGACCATTTCGTCCTGCAGTTCAATAACCTGCCAAACACACTGCCAAAGCTCATACGTGAATAATGAATGACCAGTTAGGCAAGGTATTGGAGGGCTGTTACTGGCCACACACTATGCCTGAGCAACAAAAAAAAACACAATCAGAAGTGAATACAGAAATTGGCACGGCAAAAACAACTGAGAGTTTAAAAAGGTCTTATATATTTAGAGTGAACAGTTTTGAGTTTCTAAACCAAAGGATATCACTTATTTGAATTGTTTCTCCCCAAAGTAATTTTAGTCTAGGATACAGGCAGCTGAACTCAGTACAAATTTAAACAGGAACGTTATTGATCCAACAAGCGCACTCAAGTTCTGAGATCGTGAACAGTAACTCTACTTGGATGGACAGTGCTCATGTTGCAATTACAGAAGTTCTATTCGACACAGAGTCCACAAAATACAAACACCAATTTTTTTTTTGTAAAAAGCAAAATCTGTAATATAAGCAAAAGTGTTTGGGGAAAGCTCAACATAAATATCCAACAAGCAGACAGACCACAATGCATTTACACCACTTTTACTTAAGCATGAATATTGCAGTTAGAAACATACTAGAGAATCGCAGCCATGAAACCTCTATGCAAGATTAGTTAAAGTGAGCTATGCTAAAAAAAAAGTAGACACTAGATTTCCTTTCTTTCTTTTGGGCCTCCTTATCTCGAGAGACAATGGATACGCGCCTGGAGGTGGTCAGTGGTTTGTGAAGACACTAGATTTAATGCTGTAATATAAAGTGGTTTCTAAGAGACAAGTTACTAAAATAGATTTGTTGCCTTGTTGCTTTGGAATTTGTTTGTATAAGTGGAAGCAACTCGTCAGAATATACATCAGTTACACATTTCAGACTAGCCAGCAGCCTGACATAGTCGTACTCACCCAATCATACCTTTCAGCCAATGTACCAGCCTCCTCCATCACCATCCCTAGCTATGTCCTGTCCCAACAGCAGGGCAGACCAACCAAAGGTGGCAGCACAGAAGTAAACAATTGGGAGGGAGTGGCCCTGGGAGTCCTCAAAATTGACTCCACTCTCCTGAAGTCTCATGGCATCAGGTCAAACATGGGCAAGGAAACCTCCGGCTGATTACCATGTATCACCCTCCCCCAGCTGATGGATCAGTACTCCTCCATGTTGAACACCACTTGGAAGAAGCATTGAGGGTAGCAAGGGCACAGATTGTACTCTGGGTGCGGACTTCAATGTCCATCACCAAGAGTAGCTTGGTAGCAACACCACTCGACCGAGATGGCCGAGTCTTGAAGAACATATCTGCCAGACTGGGCCTGCGGCACAAAATGAGAACCAACAAGCCTCATCCTCACCAATCTACCTACATCAGTCCTTAACAGTATTGTTAGGAGTTACCATCGCACAGTTCCTGTGCAGACAAAGTCACACTTAGCACACTCTACCACCGTGCTAAATGGGACAGATTCAGATCAGATCTTGCAGCTCAGAAACTGACATCCATGAGGCGCTGCGGGTCATTATCAGCAGCAGAACTGTACTTCATCACAAGCTGTGGCCACATGCCCAGTAAATCCCTCTCTACCGTTACCATCAAGGCAAAGGACCAATCCTAATCCAGTGAGGATAGGAGAGCATGCCAAGAGCAGCACCAGACAGACCTAAAAATGAGGTACCAACCTCATCCCCCACCATCAACATTCTGAGGGTTACCACTGACCAGAAACAAAGCACAAGTCAGGAGTGTGATGGAATATTCTCCACTTGCCTGGATGAGTGCAACACCAACAACACTCAATAAGCTCGACAACATCCAGACAAAGCAGCTGCTTGATCAGCATCCCATCCACCAACTTAAACAGTCACTCCCTCCACCACCGCGCACAGTGGCAGCAGTGTGTACCATTTACAAGATGCAATGTAGCAACTCATCAAACCTCCTTCGACAGCACCTTCCAAACCCATGACCTCTACCCCCAAGAAAGACAAGGGCAGTAGACATATGGGAACACTACCACCTGCAAGTTCCCCTCCAAGCCACACACCATCCTGACTTGGAACTATATTGCCATTTCTTCACTATCCTTGGGTCAAAAACCTGGAACTCCCTTCCTGACAGCACTGTGCGTGTACCTATACCTCAGGGACTGCAGCAGTTTGTAAAGGTGGCTCACTAGCACCTTCTCAAGAACAATTAGGGATGGGCAATATATGCTGGCCTTGACAGCAATACCTACATCCCATGAATGATTAAAAAAACGGATCCCATGTGTATTTAGTCACTGGTGATTGCTGTTTTTTTCATTTCCTCAGCTACTTTCATAGTCTTTTCCAGACATTAACTCACATCCACAATGTTTAGATGGAGTTCCTAACTCCCACTGGATGTCAGCCTTGACTCAGCAGCACTCTCACCTCAATCAGAAGGTTGTGGTTCAAGTACCATTTGAGAGACTTGATCACAAAAATCTAGGCTGATATTCCAGTGAGCTACTGAGGGAAATACTGCACTGTCAGAGGTGCCATCTTTTTTGGATGAGATGTTAAACCGAGGGCTCACCTGCCCTCGAGTGGACGTAAAGGATCCTATGGCACTGCTTCGAAGAGGAGCACAGGAGATTTCCTGTGTCCTCGCCAATATTCATCCCTCAATCAACATCACAAACAGATTATCTGATCACCTATCTCACTGTTGTTTGTGGGCGCTTGCTGTTGAGGTGTGCAAAGGAAACCCGACGCGAGCCCGAATTCCGGACCCATAAGTCCGACCCCACACGACCCGAACCGGGCACATGTCGCCGGGACCCATCGGGGTCGGGTCAGGTAACAGGCCTTTACATCAGTACGGATAAAGGCCTGCTACCCGACCTGAGCCCGACAGGATCTGACTGCATATGTTTGGTTCGGGTCGGGCTTCCGGGTCCAGCATTTGGACTTGGGTCGCGTTTCCTTTGCACACCTCTAGCTTGCTGTGTGTAAACTGGCTGTCACATTTCCTACATTACAATCATGACTAAACTTCAAAAGCACTACATTGGCTGTAAAGCACGTCCTGAGGTTGTGGAAGGTGCTATATAAAAGCAAGGGTTTTTTTTTAAACTAATCGACAGTCTTTACCCAACACTGCCCAGTTATCTGGTACAAGTCTCACTGTTGCCAAACTTTTGCTCTCTTAAACCCCCTTCCCACACCTCATCCCCTCAAAAAGAATGAACCAAAACCTCAACTACTCTCTGACGCTTCACCTTGGGAAATTAATGCATTCATTCTGTGGCTCATGCCCAAGCTATCTCCTACTGAACTACTTATCTGCTGAAGTAGTTTGTACCTAACCCACTGTCCTCAAGATTAGTTTGTAGAGTGTTGCCTACCGCCTTGTTGCGTAGGAGCTTGTTTCAGAGTTCCCACAACCTGCAATCCTCCCCAGCCTGGCTCCGTGGTGTCCCCATTTCCTAAATGAACATGAAAGGGGAAAAAAGAAGACGATTGAAGGAAAAACAAACTGGAAAACAAAAATAAATAAATTTATTGGGTGGTGCAGAGAGGAAGGATGATATCAACTTCAAAAAAAATTACAAAATAGAGATTAACGATCTAATAAAATATGAAAAAATAGGCCAAAAAATGAAAACCTAATTAAAGATGTAGATCCATGAATAAATGAAATGGGAAAACGGCTTCAGTGTCCAGCTACCCTCAGCCAACAACAGCCTTACTAACCTATACCCAAGCTTCATGGTGAACCAACGGTCAATCTGCAACATACTTTCATTAATCCTCCAAGACAATCCTGTTAAGGTCTGTTTTTTCCTCTAGATTCTAAAACATTTCAGTTACAATAGAGAGCAACTGAAACATCCAACTGACGGCAAACAATCGGTTTCGAACAGGATAAGTATTTTGTTTCAATTCTAGATGGGTAAATCTTCATTTCAAAATGAGTTTCTGAGATAAACTATGAGTTATTGGGGATTCTCTATCAAATCTATGTTTTAAAAGTTGCAACTGTTCTCAGACCGGTTGGCCATGCAAAACAAAATTATCGACCCTTGTTTACCTCAGGATCAGACACTGATCAAATGCAATGTAGTGCCTGTACGGTGGACACCGCACACCACTGACGTCCCTACTCAAGGAGAATGCTTTTCTTCTTGATGTTCAATATGCAGCACCATTTCAATCACTCCTGAGCCACACTCTATTTGACATTTAAGGCAGAATTTGAAAAGTGATAAAGCTAGCTGAACTAATAATTGGCACACCCCTTATGTGAATTCTCTGCTACATCTCATTTGAAGCTGCTTATGGTCTCCGGAATAGAGATAGCCTACCTGAAACCACAGGTACAAATAAAAACCCAGAAATATCTGCTACTTACGGGATTGGATAACTCAGTGGAGTACAACACTGTTCTCTCAACTGTGGTTCAGTTGGTAGCCTGAGTTAAAAGGTCATTGCAGCAGCTTATTCGGGAGCAGAGAGTGCGAGCGAGTGATCAGCTGGGAAGGTCAGTTTCAAAGTAAACTTAATTTCCTTTTGTTTTCGGCGGAGACCAGGGGGCTGCTGGGTAAGTAAAACCCTATATATTTGGGCCGTTTCTGAACCCGAGACACTACACGGGTAGTGGCTCCCACCCGCCGCCCTCCTCTAACCAAAAAAAAAAGGACTCGGTGGTGTGTAGATAAGGCAAGGCTTTTTCTATTTCTCTTTTTTTTTATCGTGTGATTGGTAAAAACTTTTCGTTCCTTTTTCATTTAACTAAGTTAAGCTTAAGATTAAAAATGGCAGGAGATCTCAGACCCGTGTCATGCTCCTCTTGCTCAATGTGGGAGCTCAGGAACACGGCTGATGTCCCTGACTCCTTCACGTGCAGGAAGTGTGTCCAGCTGCAGCTCTTGTTAGACCGCATGACGGCTCTGGAGCTGCGGATGGACTCACTTTGGAGCATGCGCGATGCTGAGGAGGTCGTGGATAGCACGTTTAACAAATTGGTCACACCGCAGATTAGGATTGCTGAGGGAGAAAGGGAATGGGTGACCAAAAGGCAGAGAAAGAGCAGGAAGGCAGCGCAGGAGTCCCCTGCGGTCATCTCCCTCCAAAACAAGTATACCGTTTTGGATACTATTGAGGGAGATGGCTCACCAGGGGAAGGCAGCAGTAGCCAGGTTCATGGCACCGTGGCTGGCTCTGCTGTTCAGAAGGGCGGGAAAAAGAGTGGAAGGGCTATAGTCATAGGGGATTCGATTGTAAGGGGACAAGATAGGCGGTTCTGTGGTCAAAAACGAGACTCCCGAATGATATGTTGCCTCCCAGGTGCACGGGTCAGGGATGTCTCAGATCGGCTGCAGAACATTCTGAAGGGGGAGGGTGAACAGCCAGTTGTCATTGTGCACATAGGCACCAATGAAATAGGTAAAAAACCGGATGAGGTCCTACAAGCAGAATTTAGGGAGTTAGGAGCCAAGTTAAAAAGTAGGACCTCAGAGGTACTAATCTCAGGATTGCTACCAATGCCACGTGATAGTCAGAGTAGAAATGAAAGAATAGTCAGGACGAATGCGTGGCTTGAGAGATGGTGCAGGAAGGAGGAGTTCAGATTTTTGGGACATTGGGACCGGTTCTGGGGGAGGTGGGACCATTACAAATTGGACGGTCTACACCTGGGCCAGACTGGAACCAATGTCCTTGGGAGTGCTTTTGCTAACGCTGTTGGGGAGGGTTTAAACTAATGTGGCAGGGGGATGGGAACCAAATGAGGAGGTCAGTGGACAGTAAGGAGGTAGTAACAAAAGCCTGTAAGGAACTAGATAATGAAGTCAGCGTGACTAAGGGGAAGAGTAGGCAGGGAGCAGATGATGAATGCAAAGGGAGTGGTGGTCTGAGGTGCATTTGCTTTAATGCAAGAAGTGTAGTAGGTAAGGCAGATGAACTTAGGGCTTGGATTAGTACCTGGGAGTATGATGTTATTGCTATTACTGAGACTTGGTTGAGGGAAGGGCATTATTGGCAACTAAATATCCCAGGATATCCATGCTTCAGGCAGGATAGAGAGGGAGGTAAAAGGGGTGGAGGAGTTGCATTACTGGTCAAAGAGGATATCACAGCTGTGCTGAAGGAAGGCACTATGGAGGACTCGAGCAGTGAAGCAATATGGGCAGAACTCAGAAATAGGAAGGGTGCAGTAACAATGTTGGGGCTGCACTACAGGCCTCCCAACAGCGAGCGTGAGATAGAGGTACAAATATGTAAACAGATTATGGAAAGATGTAGGAGCAACAGGGTGGCGGTGATGAGATTTTAATTTTCCCATCATTGACTGGGATTCACTTAGTGTTAGAGGTCTAGATGGAGCAGAATTTGTCAGGAGCAGCCAGGAGGGTTTTCTATAGTATGTAAATAGTCCAACTCGGGAAGGGGCCATACTGGACCTGGTGTTGGGGAATGAGCCCGGCCAGGTGGTTGAAGTTTCAGTAGGGGACTACTTTGGGAATAGTGATCACAATTCCGTAAGCTTTAAAATACTCATGGACAAACGCGAGAGTGGTCCTAAAGGAAGAGTGCTAATTAGATATTTCAGTAAGAACAGAGAAGATGGTAAAAGAGGGGGGGGTGTGGCATTGTTAATCAAGGAGTGTATTACAGCGGCAGAAAGGACGTTTGAGGACTCGTCTACTGAGGTAGTATGGGCCGAGGTTAGAAACAGGAGAGGAGAGGTCACCCTGTTGGGAGTTTTCTATAGACCTCCGAATAGTTCCAGAGATGTAGAGGAAAGGATAGCGAAGATGATTCTCGACAGGAGCGAGTGTAACAGGGTAGTGGTTATGGGGGACTTTAACTTTCCAAATATTGACTGGAAATACTATAGTTCGAGTACTTTAGATGGGTCAGTTTTTGTCCAGTGTGTGCAGGAGGGTTTTCTGACACAGTATGTAGACAGGCCAACCAGGGGCGATGCCACATTGCATTTGGTACTGGGTAATGAACCCAGCCAGGTGTTAGATTTAGATGTAGGTGAGCACTTTGGTGATAGTGATCACAATTCGGTTAGGTTTACCTTAGCGATGGGCAGGGACAGGTATATACCGCAGGGCAAGAATTATAGCTGGGGGAAAGGAAATTATGATGCGATTAGGCAAGATTTAGGATGCATAGGATGGGGAAGGAAACTGCAGGGGATGGGCACAATCGAAATGTGGAGCTTATTCAAGGAGCAGCTACTGCGTGTCCTTGATAAGTATGTACCTGTCAGGCAGGGAGGAAGTTGTCGAGCAAGGGAGCTGTGGTTTACTAAAGAAGTTGAAGCGCTTGTCAAGAGGAAGGCGGCGGCTTATGTTAGGATGAGACGTGAAGGCTCAGTTAGGGCGCTTGAGAGTTACAAGCTAGCCAGGAAGGATTCGAAAGGGAGAGCTAAGAAGAGCAAGGAGAGGACACGAGAAGTCATTGGCGGATAGGATCAAGGAAAACCCTAAGGCTTTCTATAGGTATATCAGGAATAAAAGAATGACGAGAGTTAGATTAGGGCCAATCAAGGATAGTAGTGGGAAGTTGTGTGTGGAATCAGAGGAGATAGGGGAAGCGTTAAATGAATATTTTTCGTCAGTATTTACAGTAGAGAAAGAAAATGTTTTCGAGGAGAATACTGAGATGCAGGCTACTAGGCTAGATGGGATTGAGGTTCACAAGGAGGAGCTGTTAGCAATTTTGGAAAGTGTGAAAATAGATAAGTCCCCTGGGCCAGACGGGATTTATCCTAGGATTCTCTGGGAAGCCAGGGAGGAGATTGCAGAGCCTTTGTCCTTGATCTTTATGTCGTCTTTGTCGACAGGAATAGTGCCGGAAGACTGGAGGATAGCAAATGTTGTCCCTTTGTTCAAGAAGGGGAGTAGAGACAGCCCTGGTAATTATAGACCTGTGAGCCCTACTTCGGTTGTGGGTAAAATGTTGGAAAAGGTTATAAGAGACAGGATTTATAATCATCTTGAAAAGAATAAGTTCATTAGCGATAGTCAGCACGGTTTTGTGAAGGGTAGGTCGTGCCTCACAAACCTTATTGAGTTTTTCGAGAAGGTGACCAAACAGGTGGATGAGGGTAAAGCAGTGGATGTGGTGTATATGGATTTCAGTAAGGCGTTTGATAAGGTTCCCCACGGTAGGCTATTGCAGAAAATACGGAAGTATGGGGTTGAAGGTGATTTCGAGCTTTGGATCAGAAATTGGCTAGCTGAAAGGTGGTGGTTGATGGCAAATGTTCTTCCTGGAGTTTCGTTACTAGAGGTGTACCGCAAGGATCTGTTTTGGGGCCACTGCTGTTTGTCATTTTTATAAATGACCTGGAAGAGGGTGTAGAAGGGTGGGTTAGTAAATTTGCGGATGACACGAAGGTCGGTGGAGTTGTGGATAGTACCGAAGGATGTTGTAGGGTACAGAGGGACATATATAGGCTGCAGAGCTGGGCTGAGAGATGGCAAATGGAGTTTAATGCGGATAAGTGTGAGGTGATTCACTTTGGAAGGAGTAACAGGAATGCAGAGTACTGGGCTAATGGGAAAATTCTGGGTAGTGTAGATGAGCAGAGAGATCTTGGTGTCCAGGTACATGAATCCCTGAAAGTTGCTACCCAGGTCAATAGGGCTGTTAAGAAGGCATTTGGTGTGTTAGCTTTTATTAGTAGGGGGATCGAGTTTTGGAGCCACGAGGTCATGCTGCAGCTGTACAAAACTCTGGTGCGGCCGCACCTGGAGTATTGCGTGCAGTTCTGGTCACCGCATTATAGGAAGGATGTGGAAGCTTTGGAAAGGGTGCAGAGGAGATTTATTAGGATGTTGCCTGGTATGGAGGGAAGGTCTTACGAGGAAAGGCTGAGGGACTTGAGGTTGTTTTCGTTGGAGAGGAGGAGGAGGAGAGGTGACTTAATAGAGACATATAAGATAATCAGAGGGTTGGATAGGGTGGATAGTGAGAGTCTTTTTCCTCGGATGGTAATGGCAAACACGAGGGGACATAGCTTTAAGTTGAGGGGTGATAGATATAGGACAGATGTTAGAGGTAGTTTCTTTACTCAGAGTAGTAGGGGCGTGGAACGCCCTGCCTGCAACAGTAGTAGACTCGCCAACTTTAAGGGCATTTAAGTGGCCATTGGATAGACATATGAATGAAAATGGAATAGTGTCGGTCAGATGGTTTCACAGGTTGGCGCAACATCGAGGGCCGAAGGGCCTGTACTGCGCTGTAATGTTCTAATTCTAAATTGGAGGAAGGCCAACTATACCAAAATTAGGCAGGAGCTGGGGAATGTAGATTGGGAGCAGCTGTTTGAAGGTAAATCCACATGTGATATGTGGGAGGCTTTTAAAGAGAGGTTGATTAGCGTGCAGGAGAGACATGTTCCTGTGAAAATGAGGGGTAGAAATGGCAAGATTAGGGAACCATGGATGACAGGTGAAATTGTGAGACTAGCTAAGAGGAAAAAGAAAGGTCTAGGTGGCTGAAGAAAGACGAAGCTTTGAAAGAATATCGGGAATGTAGGACCAATCTGAAACGAGGAATTAAGAGGGCTAAAAGGGGTCATGAAATATCTTTAGCAAACAGGGTTAAGGAAAATCCCAAAGACTTTTATTCATATATAAGGGGCAAAAGGGTAACTAGAGAAAGGATTGGCCCACTCAAGGACAAAGGAGGAAAGTTATGCGTGGAGCCAGAGAAAATGGGCGAGATTCTAAATGAGTACTTTGCATCGGTATTCACCGAGGAGAGGGACATGAAGGATGTTGAGGTTAGGAACAGATGTTTGATTACTCTAGGTCAAGTCGGCATAAGGATGGAGGAAGTGTTGGGTATTCTAAAAGGCATTAAGATGGACAAGTCCCCAGGTCCGAATGGGATCTATCCCAGGTTTCTGAGGGAAGCGAGAGAGGAAATAGCTGGGGCCTTAACAGATATCTTTGCAGCATCCTTAAACACGGGTGAGGTCCCGGAGGACTGGAGAATTGCTAATGTCGTCCCCTTGTTTAAGAAGGGTAGCAGGGATAATCCAGGTAATTATAGACTGGTGAGCCTGACGTCAGTGGTAGGGAAGATGCTGGAGAAGTTACTGAGGGATAGGATCCATTCCCATTTGGAAGAAAATGGGCTTATCAGTGATAGGCAACACGGTTTTGTGCAGGGAAGGTCATGTCTTACCAACTTAATAGAATTCTTTGAGGAAGTGACAAAGTTGATTGATGAGGGAAGGGCTGTAGATGTCATATACATGGACTTCAGTAAGGCGTTTGATAAGGTTCCCCATGGTAGGCTGATGGAGAAAGTGAAGGCGCATGGGGTCCAAGGTGTACTAGCTAGATGGATAAAGAACTGGCTGGGCAACAGGAGACAGAGAGTAGCAGTGGAAGGGAGTTTCTCAAAATGGAGACGTGTGACCAGTGGTGTTCCACAGGGATCCGTGCTGGGACCACTGTTGTTTGTGATATACATAAATGATTTGGAGGAAAGTATAGGTGGTCTGATTAGCAAGTTTGCAGACGACACTAAGATTGGTGGAGTAGCAGATAGTGAAGGGGACTGTCAGAGAATACAGCAGAATATAGATAGATTGGAGAGTTGGGCAGAGAAATGGCAGATGGAGTTCAATCAGGGCAAATGCGAGGTGATGCATTTTGGAAGATCCAATTCAAGAGTGAATTATACAGTAAATGGAAAAGTCCTGGGGAAAATTGATGTACAGAGAGATTTGGGTGTTCAGGTCCATTGTTCCCTGAAGGTGGCAACGCAGGTCAATAGAGTGGTCAAGAAGGCATACGGCATGCTTTCCTTCATCGGATGGGGTACTGAGTACAAGAGTTGGCAGGTCATGTTACAGTTGTATAGGACTTTGGTTCGGCCACATTTGGAATACTGCGTGCAGTTCTGGTTGCCACATTACCAAAAGGATGTGGCTGCTTTGGAGAGGGTGCAGAGGAGGTTCACCAGGATGTTGCCTGGTATGGAGGGCGCTAGCTATGAAGAGAGGTTGAGTAGGTTAGATTAGAGATACAGCACTGAAACAGGCCCTTCGGCCCACCGAGTCTGTGCCGGCCATCAACCACCCATTTATACTAATCCTACACTAATCCCATATTCCTACCAAACATCCCCACCTGTCCCTATATTTCCCTACTGCCTACCTATACTGGTGACAATTTATAATCGCCAATTTACCTACCAACCTGCAAGTCTTTTGCCTTGTGGGAGGAAACCGGAGCACCCGGAGAAAACCCACGCAGACACAGGGAGAACTTGCAAACTCCACACAGGCAGTACCCAGAATCGAACCCGGGTCCCTGCAGCTGTGAGGCTGCAGTGCTAACCACTGCGCCTATTTTCATTAGAAAGACGGAGGTTGAGGGGGGACCTGATTGAGGTGTACTAAATCATGAGAGGTATAGACAGGTTGGATGGCAAGAAGCTTTTTCCCCAGAGTGGGGGATTCAATTACTAGGGGTCACAAGTTCAAAGTGAGAGGGGAAAAGTTTAGGGGGGATATGCGTGGAATGTTCTTGACGCAGAGGGTGGTAGGAGCCTGGAACGCGTTGCCAGCGGAGGTGGTAGACGCGGGCACGATAGCGTCTTTTAAGATGTATCTAGACAGATACATGAATGGGCAGGAAGTAAAGAGATACAGACCCTTAGAAAATAGGCGTCATGTTTAGATAGAGGATCTGGATCGGCGCAGGCTTGGAGGGCCGAAGGGCCTGTTCCTGTGCTGTAATTTTCTTTGTTCTCTTTGTCATGGGTCAGAGGTCCACTCCAGAGACTTGAGCACAAAATTTAGGCCGACACTCAAGTCCCGAACTGAGAGAATGGGGCCTTGTCGTAGCTGCCACCTTTCAAATAAGGCATTAAACTGAGGCTCCATGTGCCCTTTCAGGTGGACCTAAAAGGCCCCATGGCACTATTTCAAAAGAGCAGGGAAATTATCTCCGGTGTCTTGACCAATATTTATCCCTGAACAAACATTACTATAACAGACTATCTGGTCATCATCACATTGCTGCATGCAAGTTGGCTGCCATGTTACCTACATTAAAGTAGTGACTCCCCCAAAAAGTACTTCATTGGCTGTAATGCATTTTAGGATGACCTGATGCTGTGAAAAAACACTGTATAAATGCAAATTCTTTTTTGACTTTAGTTTTATTATTTGTTCTTGGGATGTGAGCAACGCTGGCAAGAACAGTATTTATTTCCCATCCCTAACTGCCCTTGAGAAGGTGGTGATGAGCACCCTCCTGAACCAGTGCAGTACACGTAGTGTCGGTACACCCACAGTACTGTTAGGGAGGGAGTTCCAGCATTTTGACCAGTGACAGTGAAGTAACGACAATATCGTTCCAAGTCGGGATGGTGTGTGGCTTGGAGGGGGACTTGTGAAAGCAGGTGGTGGTGTTCCCATGTGTCTGCTGCCCGTGTTCTTCCAGGTGATAAAAGGTGGCAGGTCTGGAAGGTGCTGTCAAAGGAGGCTTGGCAAGTTGCTGCAGCACATCTTGATTATGGTACACACTGCTGCCACTGTGCACCGATGGAGGGAGTAAATGTTCAAGATGGTGGATGGGGTGCCAATCAAGGGGGCTGCTTTGTCCTTGATGGCATCGAGCTCGTGTTGTTGGAGCTGTACTCATCCAGGCAAGCAGACAGTATTCCATCACACACCTGACTTGTGCCTTGTTGGACAGGCTTTAGGGAGTCAAAAGGTGAGTTACTCACTGCAGAATTCCCAGCCTCTCACCTGCTCTTGTAGATGAAGTGTTTATATAGCCGGTCCAGATAGGTTTCTGGTCAATGGTAACCCCAGGATGTTGATAGTGGGGGGATTTAGCGATGGTAATGCCATTGACTGTCAAGGGGAATTGGTTAGATTCTCTCTTGTTGGAGATGGTCAGTGCACTTGTGTGGTACCAATGTTACTTGCCACTTATCAGCCCAAGCCTGGATGTTGTCCAGGTCTTGCTGCCTGTGCGCATAGACTGCTTCAGTATCTGAGGAGTTGGGAATGGTACTAAACAACGTGCAATCAGGGAACATCTCCACTTCTGACCTTATGGAGGGAAGCTCATTGATGAAGCAACCGAAGAGGGTTTGGCCTACACTCCCCTGAGGAACGCCTGCAGTGATGTCTTGGGGCTGAGTTGATTGGCCTCCAACAACCACAGGCATCTTCCTTGTGCTAGGTAGGATTCCAACCAGTGGATAGTTTTCCCCAATTCCCAATGACTTCAATATAGCTAGGACTCCTTGGTACCATGTTGTGTCAAATTTTGCTTTGATATCATGGGCAGTCACTTTCAACTCACCTCTTTTGTCCATGTTTGGACCAAAGCTATAACGAGATCTAGAGCTGAGTGGTCCTGGCAGAACCCCAAACTGTGCATCAGTGAGAAGGCTGCTGCTGAGTAAGCGCCACTAGATAGCACTGTCGACGACACCTTCCATCACTTTGCCGATGACAAAAGTGGTAATTGGCTGATTGGATTTGTCCTACTTTTGTGGACAGGACATACCTGGGCAATTTTCCACATTGTCGGGTACTCATAGTGATGGACGTTGAAGAACCCCACCTAGAGCACATTCTGTGCCCTTGCTACCCTCAGTGCTTCTTCCAAGTAGTGTTCAACATGAAACAGCACAGATTCATCATCAGCTGAGGGAGGGCAGTAGGTGGTAATCAGCCAGAGGTTTCCTTGCCAATGTTTGACCTGATGCCATAAGACTTCATGAGGTCCGGAGTCAATGTTGAGGACTCCAAGGGCCACTCCCTCCCGCCTGTATGCCACTGTGTTGCCACCTCTTGTGGGTCTGTGCTGCCAATGGGACAGGACATATGCAGGGATGGTGATGGAGGATTCTGGGATCTTGGCTATAAGGTATGAATTAGTGAGTATGACTGTCAGGTTGTGGCTTAACTAGTCTGTGGGTCACCTCTCCCAATTTTCGCAATAGTCCACAAATGTTTATGTGGACTTTGCAGGGTCAACGGCTTTGTCGTTTCTAGTGTCTAGGTTGATGTGTGGTACTTTCTGTTTTTCAGTTACTTGGTTTGAACCAAGCCCAGATTGGCAAGATGAAGTTCCCAGTTCATAGTAACTTGGAACACACCTTAAAACTACAGCACGTGAACAACCTCTTTTATTCAGGGACTGCAAGGATGGAAGTGCATCCAGGGAGCAGCAGGGGAACCTCAAGATACTGGCCTTCAGGCATTTCTTGCAGAAATCTGAAGAGATTTACACTATTTCTGCCCAATTCTATACCTTAACTGGGTAACTTTATGTTGACAGATATGCCAAAAGTGGTGAAGAATTCCACTGCTTCACAATAACGGATTTTAACAATGACTTCTTTCTCTCCCATCACCTCACTGCAAGCTAGCTGTTTCAACAATCCAGATTCTATTTTACACAACTCATCGTTTTAATACATTTCAGTATCATCTTCTGAAGTCAAGCATTTCTTGATAACACAAGTGCAAGATAAATTAGGGACAGAAACACAAACTGCAGTAAGACAACGACTATCATGGAAATCATAAAAATACAAATTTAACCCAACAAGTTACTTAACACTTTTTAATGCTATTCTGCCCCTCAGAGGTTGTGGAATCTTACAAGTAAGTTGTTTGAACCATGGTTTTTAAAAAATCATTTCAAGATTGCAAATCTGGTAACCCTGCTGGAATCAGGTTGTCTGTAGGTTGGCATAATTGTGGGTCCTTTTTTGGGGGGGCATGGGTGGGGTTGGGGGAGGGGGATGAATGTTAATACATTAAGGCCATTGTTTAATAAATTGATCTATCTTGAGTGCCGTTATAATGAACATAGCTTCCTATCTAAGAAAACATGGCTGTAACATGCTTTGTTAAAATGTAAATTTTGTATTTTCCAAAGACCAGTGTCTATGTATGTAATATATAACATATACAT
Source organism: Heterodontus francisci (assembly GCF_036365525.1). NCBI lineage: Eukaryota > Metazoa > Chordata > Chondrichthyes > Heterodontiformes > Heterodontidae > Heterodontus > Heterodontus francisci. The sequence goes on from NC_090396.1 coordinate 67,347,981, forward strand.
ACAATGTTAACTATAATACAAGGAACAGTGGCGCAGCGGTTAGCACTGCAGCCTCACAGCTCCAGGGACCCGAGTTTGATTCTGGGTACTGCCTGTGCAGAGTTTGCAAGTACTCCCTGTGTCTGCGTGGGTTTCCTCCAGGTGCTCCGGTTTCCTCCCACAGCCAAAGACTGGCAGGTGATAGGTAAATTGGCCATTGTAAATTGCCCCTAGTGTAGGTAGGTGGTAGGGAATATGGGATTACTGTAGGGTTAGTATAAATGGTGGTTGTTGGTTGGCACAGACTCGGTGGGCCGAAGGGCCTGTTTCAGTGCTGTATCTTTAAATAAAAAATAAATAAAATCAGTAGAAAACAGAAATTAATAATTAAGGTTTCACTAACTTTTTAAAAAATTTGTTTCATCGGATATGGGCTTCGCTGGCCAGGCCAACAGTTATTGCCCATCCCTAATTGCCCTGGAGAAGGTGGCGGTGAGCTACCTTCTTGAACCGCTGCAGTCCACATGGGGTCATTCCTTATCGACTTTATAGCAGTTAGGTACAACTGAGTGGCTTGCTAGGCCATGTCAACCACATTGCTGTGGGTCTGGAGTCATATGTCGGCCAGAGCAGGTAAGGACAGCAGATTTCCTTCCCTAATGGAAGGGTCAACCAGATGGGGTTTTTTGACAATCGACAATGGTTTCATGGCCATCATTAGACTTTCTAACTCCAAATTTTTTATTAATTGAATTCAAATTCCACCTTCTGCCATGGTGGGATTCGAACCCATGTCCCCAGAGGAATACCTTGGGTCTTTGGGTTACTAGTCCAGTAACAATACCACTACACCACCGCCTCCCCGTGGGTTGCCCTCGCCGATCTCGTATTCTTGCAATCTTTTCCTCTAACGATCTCTACCAGCTGCTGCCACCTTTTCCACATCAGTTAAGTATGGCATATGAACTCCTACCTACTGAAATCCCAATAGTGCTGCATCTCCCAAGACAATCATTTCACCTGTGCTAAGACTAATCTGCATGCAGTAGCATTACTGACATGACAGGCAAAACAAGGGACCAAAAAAATCTTGAGCTAGCACATGAAAAAGGAGGACATGGGGGCTCTCACCTCAACCTTCCACACAGGATGGTCATCATGTGGTGAATCATGGCGAGATAGTATTCTTTCAGGTAGGGGGAGGGGGTGGAAGAGGGGAAGGATGGATAAGTGGTGACTGATTGGTATTGTCAAATGCTTTTGTGTGGAAGGAAGAGAAAAAGAGAAAGGGAAGGCTTCTCATAAAACATCCAACAGGTCTTGTTAAAACTAGCAGTGACAAAGGCCTGTAGACATGTTTTGCTTGTTTCTCAGCAAACAGAATGCTACATGGAACAGGGGACAAAAAGATAATTACAAACAGGTTTTAAAAAGATCAACCATATCATCTACTTCAAACTGTTGGATATTCGTCACAAATATGAGGCTATTTTGCACTGACAGAAACTATCATTGTTTTGTCATAGTAAACAAGGAAGAAAACTGCAGTATTTTGCCACATGCTAACAATGCTTAGATCAGCCATTAGAATATAATATATAAATGTATGCTTTTCTAACAGCTACACTAGAGTTTTTTTTAAATTTATTGCGTGAATAGGTCTACAAAACCTTGCAGACTAAATCACAAGGTGCAGAACAATAATGTAAGCAACAATGAGCATTAATATGCTGAAGCATTACACCTGCACAACATATTGAGCTCAAATCAAGTTCAGACACCTGATCAGATTTAACAAAAGATGTGAAAGCCCCAAGAGCCCCAATTTGGTTACTACATTTAAGGGGGTATGCATCTGCAACAAAAGAAAATTATAGAAATTTAGATCCATCTGAGATAAGGGTTAACATTTTGAGTCACTCTGATGAATAGTCTCCAGTTGAAACAAAGTTGCCATGGTTCACACAGGCGATGGCTATTCAGCAACTCCTGCCGAACTGTGAATTTGAGGATATTGGGTCGTTGAACAGTTTGCCAGCACTCTCTAAATGCTCATGCTTCAAGAATGCTCACTTAGGGCAGGTACAGGGAACCAGCCAACACCAATGAAACTGCAGCTGAGAAAGAAGTCAGCAACTTCACAGTAGCAGGAGGGAGATTTTTATGTGGCAAAAAATGAATTTATGAAAATATTCATTTGCACACAGCAATATGAATTCGGGATCTAGGCAATACACGCTCTAATTTTTTTTCAGTGCACAGATGATTTGCTTAAATGCACGGCATCTTTAATTTTTTTGCACGGCCGCGCATGCATAGTAACTTAAAGGAACCGACTTGTGCATAGTCTGTGCAGAGACTTTCAGGTTGCAGGATACAATGAATCTAGGGGTCTCAAATTTGCTGATTGTAAAACTGATTGCAACAGCTAAAAGCAATGATTAAATCTCTGCTGAAGTTGAGCACAAAATCAACTCAATATAATGAAAAAGAAAACAAGGAAATAAAATGCACAAACTGCAAGTCAAACAAAAACATAAAATGCTGGAAAATACATAGATCAGTCAACATCTGCCAAGAGAAAAGGTACATAAATGGCTCTGACTACAGTCACATGAACAAACGTTCATTTGTTTCTTCTGTTGACTGATCTAATGTGTATTTGCAGCATTTTCTGTTTCTACTCAAGACTCAGTACTTTAGTCACGACATACACAATTTAGTACAGATAAACTGTGTCAGTAAGCCATTTGGTCCTCTCCCAATGTACAACAAATCTGTATTCAACAGCTGAACAGAGCATCCTCAATTTATTCTGTAACAGATATGCAAGAATATCAACCTCCATTTTCAAATTTGAAAAATACAGGCATAAATTAGCAATCCTCTTCAAGTCAATTTCACTTACCGTTAGCTGCACTGAGACAAGATTTATTATTGCCACGAACTTTATTGGTCAGGTCTTCTGTTACATCCATATGCCGATGAATTTCATCACGCATTTCTTCCAGTATTCTGCAGAGGTCATATTCCCAGTATTCTTTGTCCAAAGATTCAATAAGTTCAGCCAGCTGCACCTTTGAGCTGTAATACCATACTCTCTTATCCTTCTCATCTTCTTTATCTTCCTCACTGAAAGAAAAATATATTTATATAAACAATAGCACTTTGGCATCCAGGCTGAGGTTAGCAAACACAGAAAAAAGATGGTAAGATCACATGATGACAGGTTGAAGCAGCAACCTCAAGTTATGTGATCCCATTAGTTTTGCTCCCCATACTGAACCAAGATGGATGGACATAAAATGACTTGTTTACTTACATCAATGTAACTGCTAGATTCCAAACTACAGTTACATAATAAAAACAGAAAATATGCTTAAAGTATTCAGCAGGTCTAGCAGCATCTGTGAAGAGAAAGAGCGCTAACGTTTCATAGACTAACAGAATCCTAGTTTCAGGTCGATGACCTTTCATCAGAACGGCTCTGACCAGTTCTGACAAAAGGTCATCGACCTAAAACATTAACTCTCTTTTATCACAGATGCTGCCACACCTGAATATCTCCAGCATTTTCTGTTTTTATTTCAGATTTCCAGCATCTGAATATTTTGCTTTTGTACAGTTACATAATCTTTGATAACACCACACACTTGCTTTGGTAATTCTTTACCATGATTTAAAATTAGTCTGGGGGAAAAGTTTAGTTTCCCACCTCTGATGGCTAACAAGTATGTAGACATTAGGAGAGAACACAATCAGACTCAGCCAAGAATCCTCCACAGTTGAATTGCATGTATGGAAAGCTGTTTTACTCACTTCATTTACTACAGATAGGTCCAGAAACCTGTGTAAACTCAAAGGTAGGAATTTTCACATAAGTCCAGGCCTCCAATGGACATTATAACAGGCATCTTAAACACCGAAAATACTATTCTACAGCTAAATTTAGCCATTTGCACATAATTCTTTGTAATGTTTTACTCTTCAGTTTACAGTAACGGCTTAAGAGTAGAAACCAAAACGGTAACCAAAGTTTTTCTTTTTTGAAAATCCCTATCAATTGATAACGTTTCGTTATAATTCAGAAAGCCAGATTACTGGAGGCTAATCTTTACACACTTACAAGGCTGTTATTTACAGACACACACACATTACAAACATGCACTTCCGAATGCAACAACCCCCAGTTTCAGTCTATTTCTAATTATAGGAGCACAAGTGAATCTCCTGTTAATGCCCATCACTTCATACAATTAAATACAACTAATAAACAATTGACTCGAGAGAAAGAAATTTGCAAATACACAAACATGATGCCACACCATGACAAACAAAAATGGGTGATACAATATTATCTATTAAACTTACCACAGATATTAACAGAACAAAAAGGATATTAGAAAGCAACAGGCACAAAGTACTTATTGCATTCCCTTGCATTTCCCATAACCTTATTTTGTCGTAGGAAGTCATGTATCAAACTGCAGCCAGTGGCAGACCATCAGTGAATGTCTAATATTAAGCCATCAATGAACCCTGACCACCCAAGGAACAATGACGTTATCCACATATCATTTGGGAGCAACACAGTCTGCTAACAGATAACTGAGCTTTCCTGCACTTAACAGTCCCAACTTACAATGCAGACTCCAACTTTCAAATGTTACACATGAATTGAAAAGTATTTCCAAATCCATAGTTGTCCAATAACACATTCTATGAGACCCAGCAATATGCATCCAAGTAAACCTCCATTTCATTCAATACAACATCTTTCAAAGCCAGGGAAGCATTTTTTTCTTAAAGTTATGGCCGTAATGGGATGCCAACAGTATTGCCAATGTGCAGCTCTTTTGTTCCTCAAACGCAGCTTTCAATATGAATAGCATGGATTGTATTTGCCATCAATTGGCCCACTGCAACACTGAACACAAGGTATTCCTTTTCATTCCTAATGTACAGTTTTGCCATGGGCAGTAAATAAATCGATGTAACCAATTCCAGGATGATCCCTCCCCGCAACACTACACCTTCAGGCCAACTCTCTTCCAAGTCATCCTAACTTTTGAAAAATGATCCAGGGCCATATTCTTGTAGCAGGGGAGGTTACATCCCAATGATGGGCCAAGATTCTGTAACTGCTAAAAAATCCAAAAGTACAATGGGACTTTAATCACCGTTTTTTTCAACAACAAAAAGTGCCACAGGTACATGAAAAAGAAATAATCACTGAATATTAAACAACCTTTTTACTGTAATGAGAATGCCAGAGACTGCAGACCACAGGCACCAGAAATTTCCTCAGATTTTTCCCAATTGATGGCCGCAGTTTTGCCAGACACTCCAGAGAGAAGCATGAATAAGGGTTCTGCCAATTCTAAGATGACTGATCATGAAAACTTGAGGTATAATTTAATGACTGATTCCCAGCAACGCTTCATACTCCATGCAGCACTCATGAATGCTGCATGGTCTGACCTGCTCAGAACACTATTGGTGTCACTCTCCCAGAACCGAAACAGTAATATAAAAGGGTATAACACCGGCAAATTTTTGACACAAAATATTCTCCTTATTTAGCTGTTAAGGTTTGAAAAGTTAGCAACCCCCAGTAGGCATCTGATACAGTGGAACACAACAGACTGTGAGTAAAATTACAGCTCACGGAATAAAAGGGACAGTAGCAACATGGATACGGAATTAGCTGTGTGACAGGAAACAGAGAGTCGTGATAAATGGATGTTTTTTGGGTTGGAGGAAGGTTTGTACTAGAGTTCCCCAGGGGTCAGTGTTAGGACCCTTGCTCTTCATGATATATGTTCATGACCTAGACCTTGGTGTACAGGGAACAATTTCAAAATTTGCAAATGAAATGAAACTTGCAACTGCTATGAACTGTAAAGAGGATAGTGTAGAACTTCAAAACGACAGACAAGTTGGTGGAATGGGCAGACAGGTGGCAGATGAGGTTCAATGTGGAGAAATGTGAAGTGATTCATTTTGGTAGGAAGAACATGGAGAGACAATATAACAAAGGGTACGACTCAAAAGGGGATGCAGGAACAGAGGGACCTAGGTGTATATGTGCCTAAATCATTGAGGGTGGCAAAGTGCAGTTAATAAAGCATACAGTATCCTGGGCTTTATTAATAGGGGCACACAGTACAAGAACAAGGAAGTTATGTTGAACTTATATAAAGACACTAGTTGGTGCAGACCCGATGGGCTGAATGGCCTCCTTCTATGCTGTTGTGATTCTGTGATGTATAGTGTGTATATACAGCGTCATCTATAAATTCTCCATGGCACTGCTCCACCCAACACTTCTAGCATTACATCCCAGCTCTCCTCCTTTACGCTTTACAATTAGAAATACCGTAAATATGATGCATTCCACCTCCTCTGTCCATCAGCAGCAGAGTTTCATAAATTCTCTCCTAAAACTCCTCCTCCATCTCCCCCCCAACATCAACAGCCTCCTTGAAATCTCTTCAACCCTTGCCTACCTCCCCAAACTTCCTATGAAACACCTCAAAATACTGCTACACTTATAGCAAGTGCGAGTAGTTGCAGGCTGTGGGTAGATTCAAAAGGTTCAAAAACTTCTACACTACCGAATGGAAAGATAGATTTTCTTTTAAAAATCAGTGACTTTATTGTTTAAGCTTCCAGTTCCAATCAATACCCATAACACCCTAAATGAATTTCACCAACTCTCTCTGCTACGCTGCAAGTCAATGAATCTTCTTGTGTTAATCACAACTATAACAAATATTCTATAACTGCAAAGGACAACAGTATTTCACACAACTACTGTAAATACCAGACCACAGTACAACTTATTCATTGCAGCTGCTTGTATTGTCAACACCCCCACTTACGGTAACATTGCTTTGAAATTGTATTGGTGCTCAGTTTGTTATTTAATTATTAAAAGTTGCATAGCAATGTGTAATCACAGAATTGTTACAGCGCAGAAGGTGGCCATTCGGCCCATCATGTCCGCAATGGCTCACAGAGCAACTCCCTCAGTTCCATTCCCCCGCCTTCTCCCCATAACCCTGCATTTTTTCTTTTCAGATAACAGTCTAATTCCCTTTTGAATGCTTCAATTGAACCTGCCTCCACCACATTCTCAGGCAGCACATTCCAGACCTTAACCACACTCTGCATGAAAAAGTTTTTCCTCATGTCACTTTTGCTTCTCTTACCAATTACTTTAAATCTGTGCCCTCTCGTTTTTGATCCTCACACGAGTGGGAACAGTTTCTCTCTATATACTCTGTCCAGACCACTCATGATTTTGCATACCTCTATCAAATCATCTCTCAGCCTTCTCTTCTCCACAGAAAGCAGTCCTAATTTCTCCAATCTCTCTTCATAACTGAAATTCCTCATCCCTGGAACTATTCTCGTGAATCTTTTCTGTACTCTCTCCAATGCCCTCACGTCTTTCCTCAAGTGTGGCGCCCAGAATTGGACACAATACTCCAACTGAGGCTGAACTAGTGTCTTGTACAAGTTCAACATAACTTCCATGCTCTTGTACTCTATGCACCTATTAATAAAGCCCAGGATACTGTATGCTTGATCAACTGCTCTCTCAACCTGTCCTGCCACCTTCAATGACTTACACACATATATACCCAGGTCCCTCTGTTCCTGTGCCCCCTTTAGAATTGTACCCTATATTCTATATTGTCTCTCCATGTTCTTCCTACCAAAATGAATCAGTTCACATTTCTCCACATTGAACTTAATCTGCCACCTTTCTGCCCATTCCACCAACTTGTCTATGTCGTTTTGAAGTTCTACACTATCCTCCTCACAGTTCACAGTAGTACCAAGTTTCCTTTCATTTGCAAATTTTGAAATTGTTCCCTATACACCAAGGTCTAGGTCATGAACATATATCATGAAGAGCAAGGGTCCCAACACTGACCCCTGGGAAACTCCAGTACAAACCTGCCTCTAACTCAAAAAACATCCATTCATCACGACTCTGTTTCCTGTCACACAGCTAATTCCGTATCCATGTTGCTACCGTCCCTTTTATTCCATGAGCTACAAGTTTGTTCACAAGTCTGTTGCATGGCACTGTATCAAGTGCCTTTTGAAAATCCATGCACACCACATCAACAGCATTGCCATCATCAACTCTGTTACCTCCTCAAAAAACTCCAGCAAGTTAGTTAAACATGCTTTTCCCTTAAGAAATCCATACTGGCTTTCTTTAATTAACTCGCATTTGTCCATATGACTATTGATTTTGTCCTGAATTAATTTTTGTAGAAGTTTTCCCACCACCGAAATTAAACTGACTGGCCTGTAGTTGTTGGGCTCATCTTTACACCTTTTTTGAACAAGGGTATAACTTTGCAATTCTCCAGTCCTCCAGCACCACCCCCAAGTCTAAGGAAGACTGAAAAATTATGGCCAGTGCCTCTGCGATTTCCACTCTCACTTCCCTCAGTATCCTCGGATGTATCTCATCCGGCCCTGGTGCTTTATCCACTTTGAGTACAGAGAACCTATCTACTTCATCTTTATCAATTTTAAATCCCTCCACTGTCTGACTTATCTCCTCTTTCAGCATTACTAAGAAAGATGCATCAACCCATGCAAAGGCAGATGCAAAGTATTCATTTAATACCTCAGCTATGCCCTCTGCCTCCGTGTGTAAATCCCCTTTCTGGTCCCTAATCGGTCCTACTCCTCCTTCTACCACCGTTTTACCATTTATATGACTGTAGAAAACTTTGGGATTTCCTTTAATGCTAGCTGCCAGTCTCTTCTCATTCTCTCCCTTTGCTTCTTTTATTTGCTTTTTCACTTCCCCTCTGGACCTTCGATATTCAACCTGGTTCTCAATAGTGTTTTGTACCTGGCATCTGTCATATGCACACTTTTTCTTCATCTTAATCTCTACCTCTTTTGTCATCCAGGGAGCTCTGGATTTTTTTGCTCTACTTTTCGAGGGAACATACCTTGACTGGTGCCCCAACTATCTCTTCTTGGAAGGTAGCTCATTATTTATCTACCGGTTTTCCTATCCGCTTTTGACTCCAATTTATTCGTCCCAGCTCCATTCTTACCCCATTGAAGTTGGCCTTCCCCCAGTCAATGATTCTTACCCTGGATTGCTCTTTGCCCTTTTCCATAGTTAGCCTAAACCTTATGATACAATGATCACTATCCCATAAATGCTCTGCTACTGATACTTGATCCACTTGGCCCACCTCATTCCCAAGAACCAGGTCTAGCAGTGCCTCCTTTCTCGTTGGACTAGCAACATACTGTTGTAGAAAATTTTCCTGAACACACTCTAGGAACTCTTGCCCTTTACACTACTATTATCCCAGTCTATGTTTGGATAATTAAAGTCCCCCATTATAATGCATTCACTTCTGAAGATTTTCAACAACTGTCACAACAATAAATGTTCATTACCTGGTACCATGTAGCAGAACCCTGTAAAAGTTGACATTTGAAATGATCTCCCATTGACAATTTTCTTTAAATGAAAATTTCAATAATAAAGTCAACACGCTGATAGCCTACCAAATATAGAAGTATGTGGCTCGTGTGAATGAAATGTATTTAACTATGTTGCTTCATTCACATTATTTAGGTTATTCTTGTTATATACTTCAGCTTGACCACCACTGAAACCACAAAAACTCCATGATGTAGATGCCTGAGAGATTCAGTATAAAAGCTTTAATCCTGACTGCTTGCATATTTTACCTACCAGTGAAATTTTTACTGGTTTAATGAGCTAGATTTAGCACTACAAAAATTTGCATTTATACCAGTGTCTTTGATGTAGAAAAACGCCTCACGATGCTTCAGAGTTGCAAGGAGAACAGTGGATGCTCAGCCAAAGGAGGAGATATTGCGGGGGGTTTGCAAAAACTGAAGCTTAGTCAGTAAAAGGAGGGTCGTACACTGTTAAATTAGCACGGATGTATTCGAAGGACTATAGAAATGGAATTTCTGACGATGCTGCATTAACATCCCACATGGAAGAGTGTCTTCAGAGACTCATCGACAGGTTTGCAGCTGCCTACAACAAATCTGGCCTAACCATCAGGCTCAAGAAAACGAACATCACGGGACAGGACGTCATAAAGGTTCCATCCATCACACCACGCTCTGGAAGTGGTTCAAGAGTTCACCCACCTAGGCTCAACTATCACCAGTAACCTGTCTCTCGATGCAGAAATCAGCAAGTGCATGGGAAAGGCATCTGCTGCTGTATCCAGACTGGCCAAGAGGGTGTGGGAAAATGGCGCACTGACACGGAACACAAAAGTCCGAGTGTTTCAAGCCTGTGTCCTCAGTACCTTGCTCTACTGCAGTAAGGCCAAGACAACGCATGTCAGCCAAGAGTGACGTTTCAATGGATACCATCTTCACTGTCTCTGGAGAATCCTTGGCATCAGGTGGCAGGACCGCATCTCCAATGCAGAAGTCCTTGAAGCGGCCAACATCCCCAGCATATACACCCTACTGAGCCAGCGGTGCTTGAGATGGCTTGGCCATGTGAGCCGCATGGAAGATGACAGGATCCCCAAGGACACATTGTACAGCGAGCTAGTCACTGGTATCAGACCCACCGGCCATCAATGTCTCCGCTTTAAAGATGTCTGCAAACGCGACATGAAGTCCTGCGACACTGACCACAAGTCGTGGGAGTCAGTTGCCAGTGATCGCCAGTGCTGGCAGCAGCAATAAAGGCAGGGCTAAAGAGTGGCGAGTCGAAGAAACCTAGCAGTTGGCAGGAAAGGAGACAGAAGTGCAAGGAGAGAGCCAACTGTGTAACAGCCCCGACAACCAATTTTATCTGCAGAGCCTGTGGCAGAATCTGTCACTCTAGAATTGGCCTTTATAGCCACTCCAGGCGCTGCTCCACAAACCACTGACCACCTCTAGGTGCTTACCCATTGTTTCTCGAGACAAGGAGGCCAAAGAAGAATATAAATGGAAATAAATAGCAAGACGTCCTGTCCAGTGATGTTCGTTTTCTTGAGGCTGGGCAACAGGAGACAGAGAGTAGCAGTGGAAGGGAGTTTCTCAAAATGGAGACGTGTGACCAGTGGTGTTCCACAGGGATCCGTGCTGGGACCACTGTTGTTTGTGATATACATAAATGATTTGGAGGAAAGTATTAGCAAGTTTGCAGACGACACTAAGATTGGTGGAGTAGCAGATAGTGAAGGGGACTGTTAGAGAATACAGCAGAATATAGATAGATTGGAGAGTTGGGCAGAGAAATGGCAGATGGAGTTCAATCAAGGCAAATGCGAGGTGATGCATTTTGGAAGATCCAATTCAAGAGTGAACTATACAGTAAATGGAAAAGTCCTGGGGAAAATTGATGTACAGAGAGATTTGGGTGTTCAGGTCCATTGTTCCCTGAAGGTGGCAACGCAGGTCAATAGAATGGTCAAGAAGGCATACGGCATGCTTTCCTTCATCGGACGGGGTATTAAGTACAAGAGTTGGCAGGTCATGTTACAGTTGTATAGGACTTTGGTTCGGCCATATTTGGAATACTGCGTGCAGTTCTGGTCGCCACATTACCAAAAGGATGTAGATGCTTTGGAGAGGGTGCAGAGGAGGTTCACCAGGATGTTGCCTGGTATGGAGGGCGCTAGCTATGAAGAGAGGTTGAGTAGATTAGGATTATTTTCATTAGAAAGACGGAGGTTGAGGGGGGACCTGATTGAGGTGCACAAAATCATGAGAGGTATAGACAGGGTGGATAGCAAGAAACTTTTTCCCAGAGCGGGGGATTCAATTACTAGGGGACATGAGTTCAAAGTGAGAGGGGGAAAGTTTAGGGGGGATATGCGTGGAAAGTTCTTTACGCAGAGGGTGGTGGGTGCCTGGAACGCGTTGCCAGCGGAGGTGGTAGACGCGGGAATGATAGCGTCTTTTAAGATGTATCTAGACAGATACATGAATGGGCAGGAAGTAAAGAGATACTGACCCTGAGAAAATAGGCGACATGTTTAGATAGAGGATCTGGATCGGCGCAGGCTTGGAGGGCCGAAGGGCCTGTTCCTGTGCTATAATTTTCTTTGTTCTTTTTAATCCACAGAAGCTTTATTAGAAAACCTTGACAATTTTGTCACAAAGCACTTTGCATATAATTAACACTTACGTAGATAAATGTGGCAGCTATTTTGCACACAGCAAGGTCTCACAAACAGCAATAAAGTAAATGATCACTATCTAAATTCTCTCAGAGGGTTGTTAGTCTGTGGAATTCTCTTGCCTAGAGAGCAGTGGAGGCATGGTCATAAAGTCATAGAGAGATACAGCACTGAAACAGGCCCTTCGGCCCAAGTCTGTACCGACCAACAAGCACCCACTTATACTAATCCTACATTAATCCCATATTCCCTACCACATCCCCGCCATTCTCCTACCACCTACTTACACTAGGGGCAATTTATAATGGCCAATTTACCTATCAACCTGCAAGTCTTTGGCTGTGGGAGGAAACCCACGCGGTCACAGGGAGAACTTGCAAACTCCGCACAGGGAGTACCCAGAACCGAACCCGGGTCACTGGAGCTGTGAGGCTGCAGTGCTAACCACTGCGCCGATCATCGAAAATTTTGAAGGCTGAGTTAGAAAGATTCTTGATCGACAAGGGAGTCAAAGGTTATAGCAGGTAGACAGGAAAGTAAAACTGAGGCCACAATCAGATCAGCCATGATATCAAATGGCAGAGCAGGCGCGAGGGGCCAAATGGCCTACTCCTGCTCCTAAATCGTATGTTCATATGGTCTTCACGCAGGCAGGATTATTGAAAAGATACAAAAACCATGGGTACTTTTTGGTCCATCAAATATCATGGGATTCTTAAAGTCAACCAGGACAGGTAGAACAGACCTAGTTTAATGTTTCATCCAAGGAATAGCACCTCACACCACCCAGTGTACTGGAATATCAACCAGTGCTCAAAATCGAAAATAGGGCTGGAAGTCACAAACATCTAACTTCTTTTAAAGAAAGGACTTGCGTTTATATAGCACCTTTCATGACCTCAAGACATCCCCAAATGCGTTACAATAAACAAAGTGATTGATGACAACGCTATGTCATCAGGATGCGCCGCGGTGCGCACATGGTCTCAGGCCCTCTGCGCATGCGCTGCGGTCCGGATTGCCAGGACCAGTTTGCGCATGCACAGATGATGTCATCGCGTAGCGTCATCTTCCTCGGGGAACACGCCAGGTTGGCCTCTGCGCATGCGCAGAGGGCCTGGGACTGTGTGCGCATGTGCGTCAATCTTCCGAAAGCTTCGGCGTGAGTTTTTGAAAATGGAAGGAGGAGAGGTTTCGTCGGGCATTTTATCTCAATTATTTGGTCATTTTGGACATTTGCTTCATTTTTATTAGACAGAGGAGATTGTTCCAAGGTAAGTTGCTCTGAAAATATTTACATTGTCTGGGGCACCGCATGTGCTCCAGTCCCTGTTGTTAAGTTGGTCTGAAAACATTTCAAGGGAGGGGGGGAAGGGAGGGGGGGAAGGGAAGGGAGGGAGGGAAGGGAGAGAGGGAGGGAGGGAGGGAAGGGAGAGAGGGAGGGAAGGAAGGGAGAGAGGGAGGGAAGGGAGAGAGGGAGGGAAGGGAGAGAGGGAGGGAAGGGAGAGAGGGAGGGAAGGGAGAGAGGGAGGGAAGGGAGAGAGGGAGGGAAGGGAGAGAGGGAGGGAAGGGAGAGAGGGAGGGAAGGGAGAGAGGAGGGAAGGGAGGTCGGGGGGAGCAGCGGAGCAGAAGGGGATTGCCTTTTTCTGTGCATGTGCCATAAACACAAGGACTGGCTGATGAGATGGAGCCAATTAATTTGCCCAACAATTGCCCGGAAGCACCTTCGGATGGAAGTGGCCACGCGCTGGACATCAGTCGCATACCATAATTCATGGATCCTGAGCGTTTCACCCCCTGGCCTAATGATCTGATGGACCATACATACGCCTGCCTGTCCAAAGCTCCACTTCCCCCACCTGCGGTACCCTCTCCTTGCTGTTCAGTTACACAGTCACCTGTTCCTGCACCCATCCAAGCAGTGCACGTGGACACACAGCCACGTTTGCCCATCCGCCCTTGAAACAACCATGCAGAGCCTTGTGAGACTCCGCAATTGCCAGCTGCTGCCTGTCAAGCAGAGAAGGCGTCCAAAGGGGTCAAGCACTTGGGGAACATTCAGCAAGAAGAGACTGAGCACTAAAAGAAACAAGCATGCCGTGTCCAGTGGTAGCACAAATGTGAATGCTCTTGCTGCGTACACAACTGGTGAGGTGGGAGTGCAGCCACACCATTCTCCATCCTCAGTGTTACTTTAAGGCAAAGGTAGATAAGAGTGAAAGAAATGAAAGATGATGCTGATAGTAGTAGGCAGGATTAAATGGGAATGGATGGGAAGACGCACGAGTAGCATAACCTCTAGCAGAGAATAGCTGGGCTAAATGGCCTGCTTTATGTTCATAGTCCAAAAGAAATGTGCTTCTTTTTCCAGCACCCTCACATCATTCATGTTTTCCCTGAGAGCAGATTTGAACCATCACGAGATAGGGGCAGTTACATCATCCTGACTCCTACAGCTGAGGTGGGTACTAAGTGATTCATTGGCCTATACTGCAGAGCATAAAGCATGCGCAACAGTAATTTCATTGGAGGGAGGGAAGCTCTGACACTGATGTTCTTTCATTATTTCCTTTCATGTAAAATGTGCCCTTGAGAAAACAATCCTTGACACTTAAGGACGGCATTCCAGCAAAGGAGGCAGTGCAGGAGATGACGCAAGGATGTGATGATTCCTGCATCTGAGGTGGGTAATAAGTGCTTCATTGGCGACATTATCAATTGGTGCCTTCACTGCAGAACTTAAAAAGGTGTGCGCAACAGTAATTTCAGTGGATGGAGGGAGGCAAGCTCTGACTGATTTGCTTTTCTTCTTTTCATGTAAAACATGCCGTCGAGAAAACAATCCTCGAGACTTACGGTCAGCATTCAAGCAACGAAGGCAACTGGATCATGCTGCGGAGCTCATCACGATGTGGAAAGGAACATTGCATTTATGGATGAATTGGGAATGCACATTGGGATGCGCTTGGGGAACATTCACCAAGAATATACTGAGCTCAGACTCTTGTGACTTTGCCTTCTTCACATGGACAATACAGTAGTGGAATAGAGAGCCAAGCGTTCATTCACCACAAGGCTCTCCAGGAACAATCTCTTTAGCTGTGCATAGCAGAGACTCAGCCTGCCTGTCTAACGGGAATGCTGGACACAACACTCATGTATCCATGCACAGCAGTTCCTCGGATACTTAATGAACTTAATAAAACTTTTCAATAATTAAACCCAGAATTATTGAGGTTTTGTTTTGCATGCTATTTCCCCGACTTTGCAACTGCACTTCAGATATTCAACTATGGTGGAGGGAGGGGTGGGGGAAGAGGGGGAGGGCTGGGGAGGGCGGGGGAGAGCTGGGGAGAGCTGGGAGGGCTGGGGAGAGGGAGCATGCAAAATGCAGGGACCAGACAGTTGCAATGCCTGAAGTACTGTGGAGAAGTAGAGAAGGCAACTGGGTAGAGGAGAAAGCAACTGGATTGGGCATCCGCAGCTGGAGGGAACGGCTGAATGGAGGGGGCCGGAAGCGAGAGGCCGTAGAGAGCCGCGGGGAGCGAGCGAGCGTGCGAAGACCTTGGTGTCACCAGGTCCAGGGACTGGCCAGTAAGTCTTTTGCTGTTGTGTTTATGGCGCATGCACAGAAAAAGGCACTCCTCTTCCGTTCCGCTGCTACCCCCCCCTCCCTCTCCCTCCCCCCCTCTTTCTCTCCCTCTCCTTCTCTCTCCCCCCACACCCCACCGGCACCGCTACCGCTGGTCTCCCCGCGCTGCTCTCCCCGGCCCCCGCACTGCTCTCTCACTCCGGCCATTGTATTCTGCCACATGTTTGTTAGGTTTCATCTCTGTGATTGTTTGAGCAGCGCCATCTTTAGTCCTGCCAGCTGCTCCAGTCGCAAGCTGTGACGTTTTCGTGGCACATGCTGTATTTGCGCAAGTGCCAAAACAGCGCCACCTAACGATCGCGTTGTCAACAATTGCGGTCTACAATTAATGAAGTACTTTTGAAGTGTACAGACTTATGTAGGAAACGCAGCAGCCAGTTTGAGCAAACAGCAATGTGATAACCAGATAATCTGTTTTTTTGTAATGTTGTTTGAAAGATAAATATTGGCCAGGTGACCAGGGATAACTCCCCTGCTCCTCTTCCAAATAGCACCATGGAAACATTTACATCCACTTGAGCACAAATGGGGCCTTAGTTTAACACATCAGAAAGATGACACCTCCGACAATGCAGCACTCACTCAGTACCGCACTGGAGTGTCAACATAGGTTTTGGTGCTTAATTCTCTGGAGTGAGACTTGAAACCACAACCTACTGACTCAGAGGCAAGAGTGCTACCCACTGAGCCACAGCTGACACTACTAAGTGGGCCAAGCAGATGCTATGAAAGCAGTGAGGTTAGTGCAAAATAAATTGAACCTTTAGGAGATGAATTTGGAAACTCTTCTTTCCAATCATCAATAAGGCAACCAAGGGCAAACTCCAAGTGCAATCAAGTTGGCTTGGGCATTACAACATACCTGGGAGATCTGTAAAATGTGTTTTAAAGAAACTCAAGGAAAAGGAAGAATGTGCAGGGTTACGGAGAGAAGGCGGGGGAATGGAACCAAATGAACTGCTCTTTCGGAGAGTCGGTGAGAACACGATGGGCTGAATGGCCTCCTTCTACACTGTAACAATTCTGTGATTCTGGTACTTTACCCAAGAGGCCAGTACTGTCATGGAGGCCCTGACGAACAGCAGCAGGAGGCTATGGTAAACACTCAACATCCCTAAATGTATGAGGAACAATCAAGAGTAGAAAACAACGCTGACTTTCCCATCCTTCATAGTCTCAGAACATCAGCATAAATCAGTGTCTGGTCAAGATCCACTACCTCACAGAAGAAGAAAAAAAGACTAAGAATTGGAAGGAACCTCGAATTATTTCACCTCGTGCATAATTTATCACCAGTGTCATAGGCTCTTCGCATGAATATGTACAGTTGCTGAGATCACAGGGCAGCAATTAACTGAAACAGTCAGCAGTGTAGCAGTGATCATTTTTGCAGAATACTCCATTACACAAAAACACCCAACAGAATCAGCCTTTTGCTAATTTTTTTTTTAAAACAGCATTGCTTCAGCATATTACATGGACTATAAAGAATTTCAAGCATGGTCAAAGATGAACAAAAGAAACAAAACTACCAACATTTAATTTACATTTAAACTCACTCCAAATTATTATAGGTTTAAGATCAACTGCGAGCATGTCATTAACTAATAAAACCACTTTTTCATTAGTCAAATGTAACATTAGTCAAATATTATACAAGTATTTTTCTGTAGTGTTAGTCTGGTGCAGTGGTCAGTCACTCTCCTGTCTCCAAGTTTGAAACATTAAACAAGGCCCCATTTGCCTGTTTAAGTGGATGTAAAATGTTCCATGCCAATAGACTGTTCCAATTAACCCAAATGGATTTTGATCACCAGACACTGAATGTGTAAGGAAGTGTATTCCAGGGCCTGCTAAAACAATACAATCGACAAACGCAGAAGAAGTTAAGCCAGTTAGTCACATGACTGACTGGCTGGCCAACTTGGGTTTTTATTTTGTGCCACACAGAAAATACAGGGGAATCTCTTATCCCTCAAATGGCACCGCCAAAAAAAAACACTGGCTGTGAATTGCTTTCTGATGTCCCAAGGATATGAAAAGGTGCTATATTACATAAGACTTGTTACAACTAGGTGAGAAGGGGTCTAGGGGTTCCCTCTCAGCCGTTGCCTGTTTTAACTAACAAGGTTTAATTTTAAAACACCGTATTTTTAGCTTCCCCTCAGTGAATTCTTGTTCACTGCTCCAACTGTAAGGCAATCAAACAGGTTTCCTTAGATTTAAACAAGAAAGGCAGAAGTTTATTAATCTTAAACTCTAAAATGCGGTTACCTACAACGAATATGCAACACAACCACACTAGCATGCATACGTGATAAACATACACGTAGACAAAGACAGAAAAAGAAGAAGAACTGAGGAGAACAGCTTGAGGCAATATCTGTTAGGTATTTACTGTCCTTTAAGTTCAACGTGGAGCCTTTGGTTGCCGGTAAATCCCGCTGTTCGCTGGGGCCCAGTTCACACTTCAACTTGTTTCAAGGTCGGAGTCTTTTCTCTCAAGGTTTACTCGTCTTCCGTGGGTCCGGTGGCTTGGGAGAACGCGAGAGAGACAGCCAGACGAGAGATTTGCTTGTTCCAGCTTCAGTTGCAAAACTGACTTCTGTATTCTTTTCTGTGCGGCACAAAATAAAAACCCAAGTTGGCCAACAGGTCAGTCATGTGACTGACTGCCTTAACTACTTCTGCGTTTGTGGATTGTATTGTTTTAGCAGGCCCTGGAATACACTTCCTTACACGTTCAGTGTCTGGTGATCAAAATCCATTTGGGTTAATCGGAGCAGGGAATAGTCCTCTGTCTCCACAAGCAGCATCTCTTGGTATGCAAATGTCCTTTCAGCCCACTGTCCGGTGATCTTCAAACAAGTCATTTCTTCACTCCAGCAACAGTTTAAAATCAATGTTCATATGACAAAATTAATATGTCTCATTCTTGGCAGGTGGGGGTGTGCATGACAGACTACATAGGATATAGAGCACAGAAACTCTACTTGAGCCTTCTACCATCTTTCCTCATTGAAATCATCTACTCCCTTCTCCTTCATATGCTTACCTAGCTTCCCTTTAAATGCATACTATTCACTTCAACCACTCACTGTTGTAGAGAGTTCCACATTCTTACCCCTCTCAGTAAAGAAGTTTCTGCTGCTATTGGATTTCTTGCTGACTATTTTATATTGATGGCCTCTAGTTACACTCTTCCAAGTGGCAACATTTTCTCTCTATCCACTCTAGCAAAACCTTTCATAATTTTGAAGACCTCCAAAGGTCACCCCTCAGCCTTCTTTTTTCAAGAGAAAAGAGATCCAGCCTGTTCATTCTTTCCTGATATGTATACCCACGCATTTCTGGTATCATCCTTGTAAATCTTCTCTGCACCCTCTCCAGTGCCTCTACATCCTTTTTACAATATAAATGTAACTTCTTTCCTTGTGGAAAGAGTGAAGAACATGGGAATACAGGACAGTCGGCCATTTAGCCCCTTGAACCTGTTCTGCCATTCAACTCAATCATCGGTGATCTTTATCTCAATTCCCTTTATCTGCCGAGGCCCCATATCCCTTCATATTCTTACCTAATAAAAATCTATCAATCTCAGTTTTGGCATCTTCTCCCTTTTAAGATGACTAGGAATTTCTTCCTTCTGAGGATTGTTTAATCTTTGGAATTCCTGCCCAGAGAGCAGTGGAGGCTGGGTCATGGAATATAGTCACAGCCAAGTTGACAAATTTTTGATCTACAAGGGAGTCAAGGGTCATGGGGGCAGCCAGGAAAGTGGAGTTAAGTCCAGTCAGTCAGCCACGATCTCGTTGAATAGCAGAGCAGGCTCGAGGGGCAGAATGGCCTACTCCTGCTCTGAGCTCATATGATCTTATGACCTTATCAACTCCTTCGATCACCTTAAACAGCTCCTTTAGCTCACCCCTTAATCTTCTAAACTCGTGGTATGCATCTAGTCTGTGGAACCGATCATAATTTAACCCTTTTAGACCCAGTAACATTCTGAGGAATCTGCGCTATATCTCTTCCAAGGTCAATGCATCTGTCCTGGGGTGCGATGCCCCAGTGAGTGCAGTACTCTAGGTGGGGTTTAACCAGATTAATTAGCTATATTAAAGCAAGTTTGGAGTCCCTAAAGCAACCAGCAGAAAATTTAGAAAGAGAAAAAGCTACTGGGGGCAGTGGGGGGGGGGGGGGAGGGAGCGGGGAAAGAGTTTTTATGAAGCCACAGCTTCAAATCTAACCAGAAATGATTTTCATTTTGAATGGCTGTCCAGACCACTACCATATGTTGCCAATTTCAACAGTCAACATCAGGCGCAGGAAAAGGTTGTAAATGA
>NC_090396.1:68718525-68723525 GCF_036365525.1 Heterodontus francisci
TGCTTAACATCTTCGAGAAACAAAGCTTTTATCTTGCTCTTTCCAATTAGATTCCATAGCAGCCTCTCACTTTTGAAATATAAAAGTTTATGGAAATTTCAAACAAAATAGCATGTAACATTTTATGACTAATTAAGAACACAAAGCACAAATGGATTCCCTCAACAATCTGGGTCAAAATTGAGGAGGCAACAGAACCAGTAGGCAATTGTGGAACATAAATAAATCCGAGAAAACCAGACATCATTGCTGCTTGGATGAACAGTGTGAGGGGACAGATTTAACGGCAAAGTTATTAAATTTGGCTTCAGCACTTGGATTATTGTCTCCATTTATGTGATTGATTCAGTGCCAAGAAGTCATTAAAGAGGGCAAAGACGGCACTGTTTATGTTTAAAAAACAAACAAAATAATAAGTGTATATTTTTCTGAAAAAAGAATCAAGAACAAGGGGACATAACGTTAAAATTAGAGCTGGGCCGTTCAGGGGTGATGTCAGGAGGGTAGGGGTGGGGGTGGAGGCGAGGGGGCAGGGGGGGCGAAGGGGCGGGGTAAGGTTGACCTCTGCAGGAAGATGGATAGAAACCTGTCATCTCCCAAAGAGAGATCCAGCCTGAAGAGTTCACAAAGTGTCAACCCAACTCCCAATGGTGGAGGGGTCACCGAAAAAACTTGGACAGAATTTGACATCAATTAGTCAGTCTCACTCAATAAACCTCGTGGCGGGAAAAAAAAAGTTTTGGTTGTATTATAAATAAATAGAGCTGCACACTGCATTCAACCCAGGCACACACACATACAAATGCACTCCCCTTACCCCCCTCACACACACACACACTCCCCCTTCCCACGCACACACCACCCCCCCCCCCCCCGTACACACACCCACCCCTCACCCCCCTCATGCACACGCACACCCCCCCCCCGCCGCGCAACCCCCTCTCACACACACATACACCCTCATTTCCCTCCTCCCCATCACACTCAACCCTTCCCTCACACACACCTCCCCCTCTCAAAACTCTTTGGCTTTATGGTTTGTCAACATGAATTGACCTTTTATGCTTGAATCCGCGATTCACCATGAGGTTGTTTTACTCTGTTAAAGGCACTACGTAAGTTGTTGTTGTTTGATGCTCGAATTGCCCCCCTCGCTCCGGAATTCTTCACTGATCTGTATTCGGGAATGACTGATGCTGTTGCTGAGCTTACAAATTGAGACCAAGATTTTATGTAGAAGACAAGAGTTTTGGCCATAGTCCCAAGATGCTTTCGCAGCCCCAGTATGATGCACATCCAGGATTTACTGACATTCTCGCAGAGATCCGCAGCTTACGGGCAAATTAGTATCTTTATTGCAACAGTACTTAGTTAAGTACAGGATTTCTAGTTATTCCTTGATCAAAGACTTGAACAGAATTAAATCTTCTCACCCTGGAAAAAGCTACATAATGTGTACACATAATATGTAAAAACAGGCCTCAGAATATGGATACAAATTTTGTCAAGAATCTGGCCTTGTGATTTGTTTATAGTCATAGAATATGAAACTCTAATTGGGAACGGTTTTCTCCGGAGTTGAAATGGGATATTTACATCTGATGGGCTTAATTTAATACCAGCAGTAAACACTCTATTCCCTTGAAATTACAACAGGCAGATTTCAAAGAAAACAACTTCCTAACTACAAATCTTGTTCCATGATAAAGTCCTTGTTTAGGATTGAAGTTTTGTAGCAACATTATAACTGCTCCTTCCTCAAGTCTAAGTTTGTGTGGTGGCATGCCCATTGGAGTTATACTGTGCAGAAACTCTGGAGGGTAGAGAAGGTATCATCTTCTTCATCTATAAAATCATCATTCATGTATTTTAATTCATCTGACAACTTTTCTACAACCTTTTCATTCAAATCTACTAAACCTTAATTTTTAGCACAAAAGTAGTTTTTGAATACTAAGTTGCATCAAATAACCGTCGCACCATTTTGCCAAACTTAACCAATTTCATTGTCTCTTCCACTCCTCCCCTCCCCATCCCTCACAGAAACAATCTCTCCAGCCAGGGTAACTTTGTTGTTGGGCTCCCCTTGCCGTCCGCTGTTTTGTTCTCCACCAACAACCCCCATCATCCCGCCCTGGCCAACCATTGGCAGCCGCACGTGTGTCACACGCTTCAGCCCCTCTGCATGCCGATGTGCCTCCGTATGTGCCAGGCACTGCCCACCAGCAGAAACAGCCCTTAAACTAACCAAAACAGTCTGGACAGACAAATCTGAGTATTATTATTTTAGATTATCGATCTACATTTGTCTGATATAAAAACAGAAATGTAATAGGTTTAAAGTACGTAAAGCAGGGGAGGGGGTTAAAGAACAAAAGGGAAGGCGTGTGATAGGACAGAGGGCCAGAGAGATCATGGGGCAAAAGGTAAAGAGAGTGCGATAATGGTGGGGTGAAAGACAAAGCATTAGTGCAGAGGGAGTGTTAATGACAGAATAATGAGCAGCCCTAGCCAAAAGCACAAACATGAAAACAGAATCAGTAGGCAGGCACATGGTAAAAAACAAAACAAAATAAAATTTAAATAAAAAAGGGCCAGTCATGCTCTGAAATTATTGAACTCAATGTTCAGTCCGGCAGGCTGCAGCATGCCTAATCAAAAATGAGCTGCTGTTCTTCGAACGTGCATCGATGTTCACTGGAACACTGCAGCAAGCCCAGGACAGAGATGTAGGAATGAGAGCAGTGGGGAAAGGGTGGTGGGGGGGGGGGGGGGGGGGGTGTTGAAATGGCAAGCAACCGGGTCACGTTTTCGGACTGAGCGGAGTGTTCCGGAAAGCGATCACTCAGTCTGCGTTTGGTCTCCCCAAAGTAGAGGCGACCGCATTGTGAGCAACGAATACAATATACTAAATTAAAAATAGTACAAGTAAATTGCTGCTTCACCTGAAAAGGAGTGTTTGGATAGGTGAGGAGAAAGGATGATCAGCCATTCAATATGACCATGACTTTTTCCCCCACACTATCCCCATATCACTTTATGTCATATGTATTTAGAAATCTGTCAATCTCTGTTTTAAACATACTCAATGACTGAGCTTCCACAGCCCTCTGGGGTAGAGAATTCCAAAGATTCACAACCCTCTGAAATAAAGAAATTTTTCCTCATCTCTGTCCTGAGTAGCTTCCCCCTTACTTTGAAATTGTGACCCCTGGTTCTAGACTCCCCAACCAGGGGGAACATCTTAGCTGCATCTACCCTGTCTATCCCTTTCAGTATTTTGTAGGTTTCAATGAGATCACCTCTCGTTCTTTGAAACTTTAGAGAATACAGGCCCAGTTTCCCCACTCTCTCTTCATTGGACAGTCCCGCCATCCCAGGAACAAGTCTGGTGAATCTTCATTGCACTCCCTCTATGGCAATAATATCCTTCCTAAGGCAAGGGGACCAAAACTGCACACAGTACTCCAAGTGCAGTCTAACCAAGGTTCTGTACAATTGAAGTGAGACTTCACTACTCCAGTACTCAAATCCTCTTGCGATAAAGGTTAACACACCATTAGCCTTCCTAATTGTTTGCTGCACTTGCATGTTAGCTTTCAGTAACTTATTGACGAGGACACCCAGGTCCTTTGTACATCTACACTTTCTAATCTCTTACCATTTAAGAAATACTCTGCACATATATTCCTCCTACCAAAGTGGATAACCTCACATTTTTCCATATTATATTCCATCTGCCACGTTCTTGCCAACTCACTAAGTCTGTCTAAATCCCCTTGAAGCTGCTTTGCACCTTCCTCACAACACCCCCTGATGGTTCACAGGAAGAAGGAGAAGAAGCGGGGGGTGGGGGAGCAACAGCCCATTAGTCTGACATCAGCTGTAAGGGAACTATTAAAATCAGTTATTAAGGACGCGTTAACATCATTTAGAAAAACTTAAATTTGATTAGGCAACACAGATTTACAAAAGGGAAATCGTGTTCGACAGCTCTGGGGGAGTTTTTTTGAGGATGTATCTAGCGTGATAGGTAAGGGGGTAACCAGCAGATATATAAAGTACTTGAAAGTTCAAAAAGTATTCGTTAAATTCCCATGAAGGCGGTATTACACAAACAGAGCTCATGGATTTGGGAGTAGTATATTAGCATGGATTGAGGATTGATTAATGAACAGAAAACAAAGTAGGAATAAACTGGTCATTTTCTGTAACTAGTGGGGGGCCAAGTGAGGCACAAGGATCAGTGCCTGGGACTCAGCTATTTACAATCTAGATGATGAGGAACTGAGTGCAGCACATCTAGGTTTTCTGACGATACAAAGCTACATGAAAGTAAGCTGTGACGAGGACATAAAGTGGCTGCAAATGGCTGTAGACGGGTTAAGTGAGTGGTCAAGGAGGCGATAGATGGAAGATAACGTGGGAGAAATATGAAGTTATCCACTTTGGTAGGAAAAATAGAAAAGCAGAATTGTTTTTAAAATATTGAGACTAGGAAATGTTGGTGTTCAGTGGGACCTGGGTGTCCTTGTACATAAAATCACAAAGTTAACATGCAAGTACAGCAAGCAATTAGGAAGGCAAATGGTACATTAGCCTTTATTACAAAGGGATTGGAATGTAAAAATAAAAATAAAGAGATCTTATTGCAATTATGTGTGGCCTTGGTGAGACTGTGTACAGTTCTGATCATCTTACATAAGGAAAGATATTCTTGCCTTTAAGGGAGTGCAATGAAGGTTCACTAGATTGATCTGGGATGAGGGGATTGTCCTTGGAGAGGAATGGTGTAGGCTAGGCCTGTATTCCATAGAACTTAGAAGAATGAGAGGTAATCTAACTGAAACATAAAATTCTTAAGCGCCTCGACTCGGTTGATGCTGGGAGAATTATCCCCCTGGCTGGAAAGTTTAGAACTCGGGGTCACAGTCTCAGTATAAGGGTCGGCCATTCTGGACTGAGATGTGGAGAAATTTCTTCACTAAAAGGGTTGTGAA